>NW_024470830.1:57500-143572 GCF_017639515.1 Carcharodon carcharias | reverse complement strand
CGGGAGTGAGTTACAGACTGGAATCTAATCGAGGGTTATTGTGGGTTTATATATAGAATAACAGATACCCGGGAGTGAGTTACAGACTGGATTCTAATTGAAGGGTTCGGGGAGGTTCATATGAAGAATATCAGATACCCGGGTGTGATTGACAGACGGGAATCAAATCGAGGGGTTCGGGGAGATTTATATATAGAATAACAGATACCTGGGAGTGAGTTACAGACTGGAATCTAATCGAGGGGTTCGGGGGGTTTATATATAGAATAACAGATACCCGGGAGTGAGTTACAGACTGGAATCTAATCGAGGGTTTCGGGGAGGTTTATATATAGAATATCAGATACCCGGGAGTGAGTTACAGACTGGAATCTAATCGTGGGGTTTGAGGTGGATTATATGTAGAATAACAGATACCTGCGTGTGAGTTACAGACTGGAATCTAATCGAGGGGTTCGGGGAGGTTTATATATAGAATAACAGATACCCGGGAGTGATTTACAGACTGGAATCTAATCGAGGGGTCCGGGATCGTTTATATATATAATAACAGATACCCGGGAGTGAGTTACGGACTGGAATCTAATCGAGGGGTTCGGGGTGGTTTATATATAAAATAAAAGATACCCGGACGTGAGTTACTGAATGGAATCTAATTGTGGGGTATGGGGGGTTTATATATAGAATAACAAATACCCGCGAGTGAGTTACAGACTGGAATCTAATCGAGGGGTTCGGGGAGGTTTATATATAGAATAACAGATACCCGGGCGTGAGTTACAGACTGTAATCTAATCGAGGGGTTCGAGGTGGTTTATATATAGAATATCAGATACCGGGAGTGAGTTACAGACTGTAATCTAATCGAGGGTTTCGAGGTGGTTTATATATAGAATAACAGATACCTGTGAGTGAGTTACAGACTGGAATCTAATCGAGGGTTTCAGGGTGGTTTATATATAGAATAACAGATACCCGGGAGTGAGTTACAGACTGGAATCTAATCGAGGGTTATTGTGGGTTTATATATAGAATAACAGATACCCGGGAGTCAGTTACAGACTGGAATCATATCGAGGGGATCGGGTGGTTTATATATAGAATAGCAGATACCCAGGAGTGTGTTACAGACTGGAATCTAATCAAGGGTTTCAGGGTGGTTTATATATAGAATAACAGATACCCGGGAGTGAGTTACTGACTGGAATCTAATCGAGGGGTTTGAGGTTCTTTATATTGAGAATAACAGATACCCGGGAGTGAGTTACAGACTGGAATCTAATCGAGGGGTTAGGGGTGGTTTATATATAAAATAAAAGAAAACCGGACGTGAGTTACTGACTGGAATCTAATTGAGGGGTATGGGGGGTTTATATATAGAATAACAGATACCCGAGAGTGAGTTACAGACTGGAATCTAATCAAGGGGTTCGGGGTGGTTTATATATTGAATAACAGATACCCGGGAGTGTGTTACAGACTGGAATCTAATCTAGGGGTTCAGGGTGGTTTATATATAGAATAACAGATACCTGGGCGTGAGTTACAGACTGCAATCTAACCGAGGGGTTCGGGGTGGTTTGTATATAGAATATCAGATACCCGGGAGTGAGTTACAGACTGGAATCTAATCGTGGGTTATTGGGAGTTTATATATAGACTAACAGATACCCGGGAGTGAGTTACAGACTGGATTCTAATCGAAGGGTTCGGGGAGGTTCATATGAAGAATATCAGATACCCGGGTGTGATTTACAGACGGGAATCAAATCGAGGGGTTCGGGGAGGTTTATATATAGAATAACAGATACCTGGGAGTGAGTTACAGACTGGAATCTAATCGAGGGTTTCAGGAAGGTTTATATATAGAATATCACATACCTGGGAGTGAGTTACAGACTGGAGTCTAATCGAGGGGTCCGGGGTGGTTCATATATAGAATATCAGATACCCGGGAGTGAGTTACAGACTGTAATCTAATCGAGGGGTTCGAGGTGGTTTATATATAGAATAACAGATACCCGGGAGTGAGTTACAGACTGGATTCTAATCGAAGGGTTCGGGGAGGTTCATATGAAGAATATCAGATACCCGGGTGTGATTGACAGACGGGAATCAAATCGAGGGGTTCGGGGAGGTTTATATATAGAATAACAGATACCCGGGAGTGAGTTACATACTGGAATCATATCGAGGGGATCGGGTGGTTTATATATAGAATAACAGATACCCGAGAGTGAGTTGCAGACTGGAGTCTAATCGAGGTGTTCCGATGGTTTATATATAGAATAGCAGATACCCAGGAGTGTGTTACAGACTGGAATCTAATCAAGGGTTTCAGGGTGGTTTATATATAGAATAACAGATACCCGGGAGTGAGTTACTGACTGGAATCTAATCGAGGGGTTCAGGGTGGTTTATATGTAGAATAACAGGTACCCGGGAGTGAGTTACAGACTGGAATCTAATTGAGGGGTTTGGGTGTTTATATATAGAATAACAGATACCCGGGAGTGAGTTACAGACTGGAATCTAAGCGAGGGATTCGGTGTCGTTTATATATAGAACAACAGATACCCGGGAGTGCGTTACAGACTGGAATCTAATCGAGGGGTTCGGGGAGGTTTATATATAGAATAACAGATACCCGGGAATGATTTACAGACTGGAATCTAATCGAGGGTTCCGGGGTTGTTTATATATATAATAACAGATACCCGGGAGTGAGTTACAGACTGGAATCTAATCGAGGGGTTCGGGGTGGTTTATATATAAAATAAAGGATACCCGGACGTGAGGTACTGACTGGAATCTAATTGAGGGGTATGGGGGGTTTATATATTGAATAACAGATACCCGGGAGTGTGTCACAGACTGGAATCTAATCTAGTGGTTCAGGGTGGTTTATATATAGAATAACAGATACCCGGGAGTGAGTTACAGACTGGAATCTAATCGAGGGGTTCGGGGAGGTTTATATATAGAATAACAGATACCCGGGCGTGAGTTACAGACTGCAATCTAACCGAGGGGTTCGGGGTGGTTTATATATAGAATATCAGATACCCGGGAGTGAGTTACAGACTGGATTCTAATCGAGGGGTTCAGGGTGGTTTATATATAGAATAACAGATACCCGGGAGTGAGTTACAGACTGGAATCTAATCGAGGGTTTCGGGGAGGTTTATATATAGAATATCAGATACCCGGGAGTGAGTTACAGACTGGAATCTATTCGTGGGGTTCGAGGTGGTTTATATATAGAATAACAGATACCTGCGTGTGAGTTACAGACTGGAATCTAATCGAGGGGTTTGGGGTGGTTTATATATAGAATAACAGATACCCGGGAGTGAGTTACAGACTGGAATCATATCGAGGGGATCGGGTGGTTTATATATAGAATAACAGATACCCGGGAGTGAGTTACAGACTGGAGTCTAATCGAGGGGTCCGGGGTGGTTTATATATAGAATAACAGATACACGGGAGTGAGTTACAGACTGGAATCATATCGAGGGGATCGGGTGGTTTATATATAGAATAACAGATACCCGGGAGTGAGTTACAGACTGGAATCATATCGAGGGGATCGGGTGGTTTATATATAGAATAACAGATACCCGGGAGTGAGTTACTGACTGGAATCTAATCGAGGGGTTCGAGGTTCTTTATATATAGAATAACAGATACCCGGGAGTGAGTTACTGACTGGAATCTAATCGAGGGGTTCGAGGTTCTTTATATATAGAATAACAGATACCCGGGAGTGAGTTACAGACTAGAATCTAATTGAGGGGTTTGGGGATTTATATATAGAATAACACATACCCGGGAGTGAGTTACAGACTGGAATCTAATCGAGGGTTTCAGGGTGGTTTATATATAGAATAACTGATAACTGGGAGTGAGTTACAGACCGGAATCTAATCGAGGGGTTCGGTGTGATTTATATGTAGAATAACAGATACTCGTGAGTGAGTTACAGACTGGAATCTACTCGAGGTGTTTTGGGTTGGTTTATATACAGAATAACAGATACCCGGGAGTGAGTTAAAGACTGGAATATAATCGAGAGTTTCAGGGTGGTTTATACATAGAATAACTGATACCTGGGAGTGAGTTACAGACCGGAATCTAAGCGAGGAGTTCAGATTAGCTTTTATCTATAGAATAACAGATGCCCGGGTGTGGGTTACTGACTGGAATTTAATCGAGGGGTTCGAGGTGGTTGATAGAAAGACTAACAGATACCCGGGAGTGTGTTGCAGACTGGAATCTAATTGTGATTTTCGGGATGGTTTATATATAGAATAACAGATACCTGAGTGTGAGTTACAGACTGGAATCTAATCGAGGGGTTCTGGGTGGTTTATATATAGAATAGCAGATACCCGGGGGTGAGTTACAGACTGGAATCTAATCGAGGGGTTCGGGGTGGTGTATGTGTAGAATAACAGATACCTGGGAGTGTGTTACAGACTGGAATCTAATCGAGGGGTTCCGGGTGGTTTATATATAGAATAACAGATACTCGGGGGTGAGTTACAGACTGGAATCTAATCGAGGGGTTCGGGCTGGTTTATATATAGAATAAAAGAAACCCATGAGTGTGTTACAGACTGGAATCTAATAGAGGGGTTCGGTGTGGTTTATATGTAGAATAACAGATACCCGGGAATGAGTTACTGACTGGAATTTAATCGAGGGGTTCGAGGTGGTTTATATATAGAATAACAGATACCTGGGAGTGAGTTACAGAGTGGAATCTAATCGAGGGTTTCAGGGTGGTTTATATATAGAATAACAGATACCCGGGAGTGAGTTACAGACTGGAATCTAATCGAGGGTTATTGTGGGTTTATATATAGAATAACAGATACCCGGGAGTGAGTTACAGACTGGATTCTAATTGAAGGGTTCGGGGAGGTTCATATGAAGAATATCAGATACCCGGGTGTGATTGACAGACGGGAATCAAATCGAGGGGTTCGGGGAGATTTATATATAGAATAACAGATACCTGGGAGTGAGTTACAGACTGGAATCTAATCGAGGGGTTCGGGGGGTTTATATATAGAATAACAGATACCCGGGAGTGAGTTACAGACTGGAATCTAATCGAGGGGTTCAGGAAGGTATATATATAGAATACAACATACCCGGGTGTGAGTTACAGACTGGAATCTAATCGAGGGTTTCGGGGAGGTTTATATATAGAATATCAGATACCCGGGAGTGAGTTACAGACTGGAATCTAATCGTGGGGTTTGAGGTGGATTATATGTAGAATAACAGATACCTGCGTGTGAGTTACAGACTGGAATCTAATCGAGGGGTTCGGGGAGGTTTATATATAGAATAACAGATACCCGGGAGTGATTTACAGACTGGAATCTAATCGAGGGGTCCGGGATCGTTTATATATATAATAACAGATACCCGGGAGTGAGTTACGGACTGGAATCTAATCGAGGGGTTCGGGGTGGTTTATATATAAAATAAAAGATACCCGGACGTGAGTTACTGAATGGAATCTAATTGTGGGGTATGGGGGGTTTATATATAGAATAACAAATACCCGCGAGTGAGTTACAGACTGGAATCTAATCGAGGGGTTCGGGGAGGTTTATATATAGAATAACAGATACCCGGGCGTGAGTTACAGACTGTAATCTAATCGAGGGGTTCGAGGTGGTTTATATATAGAATATCAGATACCGGGAGTGAGTTACAGACTGTAATCTAATCGAGGGTTTCGAGGTGGTTTATATATAGAATAACAGATACCTGTGAGTGAGTTACAGACTGGAATCTAATCGAGGGTTTCAGGGTGGTTTATATATAGAATAACAGATACCCGGGAGTGAGTTACAGACTGGAATCTAATCGAGGGTTATTGTGGGTTTATATATAGAATAACAGATACCCGGGAGTCAGTTACAGACTGGAATCATATCGAGGGGATCGGGTGGTTTATATATAGAATAGCAGATACCCAGGAGTGTGTTACAGACTGGAATCTAATCAAGGGTTTCAGGGTGGTTTATATATAGAATAACAGATACCCGGGAGTGAGTTACTGACTGGAATCTAATCGAGGGGTTTGAGGTTCTTTATATTGAGAATAACAGATACCCGGGAGTGAGTTACAGACTGGAATCTAATCGAGGGGTTCGGGGTGGTTTATATATAAAATAAAAGAAACCCGGACGTGAGTTACTGACTGGAATCTAATTGAGGGGTATGGGGGGTTTATATATAGAATAACAGATACCCGAGAGTGAGTTACAGACTGGAATCTAATCAAGGGGTTCGGGGTGGTTTATATATTGAATAACAGATACCCGGGAGTGTGTTACAGACTGGAATCTAATCTAGGGGTTCAGGGTGGTTTATATATAGAATAACAGATACCTGGGCGTGAGTTACAGACTGCAATCTAACCGAGGGGTTCGGGGTGGTTTGTATATAGAATATCAGATACCCGGGAGTGAGTTACAGACTGGAATCTAATCGTGGGTTATTGGGAGTTTATATATAGACTAACAGATACCCGGGAGTGAGTTACAGACTGGATTCTAATCGAAGGGTTCGGGGAGGTTCATATGAAGAATATCAGATACCCGGGTGTGATTTACAGACGGGAATCAAATCGAGGGGTTCGGGGAGGTTTATATATAGAATAACAGATACCTGGGAGTGAGTTACAGACTGGAATCTAATCGAGGGGTTCGGGGGTTTTATATATAGAATAACAGATACCCGGGAGTGAGTTACAGACTGGAATCTAATCGAGGGTTTCAGGAAGGTTTATATATAGAATATCACATACCTGGGAGTGAGTTACAGACTGGAGTCTAATCGAGGGGTCCGGGGTGGTTCATATATAGAATATCAGATACCCGGGAGTGAGTTACAGACTGTAATCTAATCGAGGGGTTCGAGGTGGTTTATATATAGAATAACAGATACCCGGGAGTGAGTTACAGACTGGATTCTAATCGAAGGGTTCGGGGAGGTTCATATGAAGAATATCAGATACCCGGGTGTGATTGACAGACGGGAATCAAATCGAGGGGTTCGGGGAGGTTTATATATAGAATAACAGATACCCGGGAGTGAGTTGCAGACTGGAGTCTAATCGAGGTGTTCCGATGGTTTATATATAGAATAGCAGATACCCAGGAGTGTGTTACAGACTGGAATCTAATCAAGGGTTTCAGGGTGGTTTATATATAGAATAACAGATACCCGGGAGTGAGTTACTGACTGGAATCTAATCGAGGGGTTCAGGGTGGTTTATATGTAGAATAACAGGTACCCGGGAGTGAGTTACAGACTGGAATCTAATTGAGGGGTTTGGGTGTTTATATATAGAATAACAGATACCCGGGAGTGAGTTACAGACTGGAATCTAAGCGAGGGATTCGGTGTCGTTTATATATAGAACAACAGATACCCGGGAGTGCGTTACAGACTGGAATCTAATCGAGGGGTTCGGGGAGGTTTATATATAGAATAACAGATACCCGGGAATGATTTACAGACTGGAATCTAATCGAGGGTTCCGGGGTTGTTTATATATATAATAACAGATACCCGGGAGTGAGTTACAGACTGGAATCTAATCGAGGGGTTCGGGGTGGTTTATATATAAAATAAAGGATACCCGGACGTGAGGTACTGACTGGAATCTAATTGAGGGGTATGGGGGGTTTATATATTGAATAACAGATACCCGGGAGTGTGTCACAGACTGGAATCTAATCTAGTGGTTCAGGGTGGTTTATATATAGAATAACAGATACCCGGGAGTGAGTTACAGACTGGAATATAATCGAGGGGTTCGGGGAGGTTTATATATAGAATAACAGATACCCGGGCGTGAGTTACAGACTGCAATCTAACCGAGGGGTTCGGGGTGGTTTATATATAGAATATCAGATACCCGGGAGTGAGTTACAGACTGGATTCTAATCGAGGGGTTCAGGGTGGTTTATATATAGAATAACAGATACCCGGGAGTGAGTTACAGACTGGAATCTAATCGAGGGTTTCGGGGAGGTTTATATATAGAATATCAGATACCCGGGAGTGAGTTACAGACTGGAATCTATTCGTGGGGTTCGAGGTGGTTTATATATAGAATAACAGATACCTGCGTGTGAGTTTCAGACTGGAATCTAATCGAGGGGTTTGGGGTGGTTTATATATAGAATAACAGATACCCGGGAGTGAGTTACAGACTGGAATCATATCGAGGGGATCGGGTGGTTTATATATAGAATAACAGATACCCGGGAGTGAGTTACAGACTGGAGTCTAATCGAGGGGTCCGGGGTGGTTTATATATAGAATAACAGATACACGGGAGTGAGTTACAGACTGGAATCATATCGAGGGGATCGGGTGGTTTATATATAGAATAACAGATACCCGGGAGTGAGTTACAGACTGGAATCATATCGAGGGGATCGGGTGGTTTATATATAGAATAACAGATACCCAGGAGTGTGTTACAGACTGGAATCTAATCAAGGGTTTCAGGGTGGTTTATATATAGAATAACAGATACCCGGGAGTGAGTTACTGACTGGAATCTAATCGAGGGGTTCGAGGTTCTTTATATATAGAATAACAGATACCCGGGAGTGAGTTACTGACTGGAATCTAATCGAGGGGTTCGAGGTTCTTTATATATAGAATAACAGATACCCGGGAGTGAGTTACAGACTAGAATCTAATTGAGGGGTTTGGGGGTTTATATATAGAATAACACATACCCGGGAGTGAGTTACAGACTGGAATCTAAGCGAGGGTTTCGGGGTCGTTTATATATAGAACAACAGATACCTGGAAGTGAGTTACAGACTGGAATCTAATCGAGGGGTTCGGGGAGGTTTATATATAGAATATCAGATACCCGGGAGTGATTTACAGACTGGAATCTAATCGAGGGGTCCGGGGTTGTTTATATATAGAATAACAGATACCCGGGAGTGAGTTACAGACTGGAATTTAATCGAGGGGTTCGGGGTGGTTTATACATAAAATAAAAGATACCCGGACGTGAGTTACTGACTGGAATCTAATTGAGGGGTATGGGGGGTTTATATATAGAATAACAGATACCCGGGAGTGAGTTACAGACTGGAATCTAATCAAGGGGTTCGGGGGGTTTATACATAGAATAACAGATAACCGGGAGTGAGTTACAGACTGGAATCTAATCGAGGGTTTCGGGGAGGTTTATATATAGAATATCAGATGCCCGGGAGTGAGTTACAGACTGGAATCTAATCGTGGGGTACAGGAAGGTTTATATATAGAATATCACATACCTGGGAGTGAGTTACAGACTGGAGTCTAATCGAGGGGTCCGGGGTGGTTTATATATAGAATAACAGATACCCGGGATTGTGTTACAGACTGGAATCTAATCGAGGGTTTCAGGGTGGTTTATATATAGAATAACAGATACCCGGGAGTGAGTTATAGACTGGAATCTAATCGAGGGGTTCGGGGTGGTTTATATATAGAATAACAGATACCCGGAAGTGAGTTACAGACTGGAATCTAATCGAGGGGTTCGGGGGGTTTATAAATAGAATAACAGATACCCAGGAGTGAGTTACAGACTGGAATCTATTCGAGGGTTTCGGGGAGGTTTATATATAGAATAACAGATACCCGGGAGTGAGTTACAGACTGGAATCATATCGAGGGTTTCGGATGTTTTATATATAGAATAACAGATACACGGGAGTGAGTTACAGACTGGAATCTAATCGAGGGGTCCGGGGTGGTTTATACAGAGAATTACAGATACCCCGGAGTGAGTTACAGACTGGAATCATATCGAGGGTTTCGGGGTGGTTTATATTTAGAATAAGAGATACCCGGGCGTGAGTTACACACTGCAATCTAACCGAGGGGTTCGGGGTGGTTCATATATAGAATATCAGATACCCGGGAGTGAGTTACAGACTGTAATCTAATCGAGGGGTTCGAGGTGGTTTATATATAGAATAACAGATACCCGGGAGTGAGTTACAGAGTGGAATCTAATCGAGGGTTTCAGGGTGGTTTATATATAGAATAACAGATACCCGGGAGTGAGTTACAGACTGGATTCTAATCGAAGGGTTCTGGGAGGTTCATATGAAGAATATCAGATACCCGGGTGTGATTGACAGACGGGAATCAAATCGAGGGGTTCGGGGAGGTTTATATATAGAATAACAGATACCTGGGAGTGAGTTACAGACTGGAATCTAATCGAGGGGTCCGGGGTGGTTTATATATAGAATAACAGATACCCGGGAGTGAGTTACAGACTGGAATCATATCGAGGGGATCGGGTGGTTTATATATAGAATAACAGATACCCGAGAGTGAGTTGCAGACTGGAGTCTAATCGAGGTGTTCCGATGGTTTATATATAGAATAGCAGATACCCAGGAGTGTGTTACAGACTGGAATCTAATCAAGGGTTTCAGGGTGGTTTATATATAGAATAACAGATACCCGGGAGTGATTTACTGACTGGAATCTAATCGAGGGGTTCAGGGTGGTTTATATGTGGAATAACAGATACCCGGGAGTGAGTTACAGACTGGAATCTAATTGAGGGGTTTGGGGGTTTATATATAGAATAACAGATACCCGGGAGTGAGTTACAGACTGGAATCTAAGCGAGGGATTCGGTGTCGTTTATATATAGAACAACAGATACCCGGGAGTGCGTTACAGACTGGAATCTAATCGAGGGGTTCGGGGAGGTTTATATATAGAATAACAGATACCCGGGAATGATGTACAGACTGGAATCTAATCGAGGGGTCCGGGGTTGTTTATATATATAATAACAGATACCCGGGAGTGAGTTACAGACTGGAATCTAATCGAGGGGTTCGGGGTTGTTTATATATAAAATAAAGGATACCCGGACGTGAGGTACTGACTGGAATCTAATTGAGGGGTATGGGGGGTTTATATATAGAATAACAGATACCCGGGATTTAGTTACAGACTGGAATCTAATCAAGGGTTTCGGGGTGGTTTATATATTGAATAACAGATACCCGGGAGTGTGTCACAGACTGGAATCTAATCTAGGGGTTCAGGGTGGTTTATATATAGAATAACAGATACCCGGGAGTGAGTTACAGACTGGAATCTAATCAAGGGGTTCGGGGTGTTTATACATAGAATAACAGGTAACCGGGAGTGAGTTACAGACTGGAATCTAATCGAGGGTTTCGGGGAGGTTTATATATAGAATATCAGATGCCCGGGAGTGAGTTACAGACTGGAATCTAATCGTGGGGTACAGGAAGGTTTATATATAGAATATCACATACCTGGGAGTGAGTTACAGACTGGAGTCTAATCGAGGGGTCCGGGGTGGTTTATATATAGAATAACAGATACCCGGGATTGTGTTACAGAATGGAATCTAATCGAGGGTTTCAGGGTGGTTTATATATAGAATAACAGATACCCGGGAGTGAGTTATAGACTGGAATCTAATCGAGGGGTTCGGGGTGGTTTATACATAGAATAACAGATACCCGGAAGTGAGTTACAGACTGGAATCTAATCGAGGGGTTCGGGGGGTTTATAAATAGAATAACAGATACCCAGGAGTGTGTTACAGACTGGAATCTATTCGAGGGGTCCGGGGTGGTTTATATATAGAATAACAGATACCCGGGAGTGAGTTACAGACTGGATTCTAATCGAGGGGTTCAGGGTGGTTTATATATAGAATAACAGATACCCGAGAGTGAGTTGCAGACTGGAGTCTAATCGAGGTGTTCCGATGGTTTATATATAGAATAGCAGATACCCAGGAGTGTGTTACAGACTGGAATCTAATCAAGGGTTTCAGGGTGGTTTATATATAGAATAACAGATACCCGGGAGTGATTTACTGACTGGAATCTAATCGAGGGGTTCAGGGTGGTTTATATGTGGAATAACAGATACCCGGGAGTGAGTTACAGACTGGAATCTAATTGAGGGGTTTGGGGGTTTATATATAGAATAACAGATACCCGGGAGTGAGTTACAGACTGGAATCTAAGCGAGGGATTCGGTGTCGTTTATATATAGAACAACAGATACCCGGGAGTGCGTTACAGACTGGAATCTAATCGAGGGGTTCGGGGAGGTTTATATATAGAATAACAGATACCCGGGAATGATGTACAGACTGGAATCTAATCGAGGGGTCCGGGGTTGTTTATATATATAATAACAGATTCCCGGGAGTGAGTTACAGACTGGAATCTAATCGAGGGGTTCGGGGTTGTTTATATATAAAATAAAGGATACCCGGACGTGAGGTACTGACTGGAATCTAATTGAGGGGTATGGGGGGTTTATATATAGAATAACAGATACCCCCGATTGAGTTACAGACTGGAATCTAATCAAGGGTTTCGGGGTGGTTTATATATTGAATAACAGATACCCGGGAGTGTGTCACAGACTGGAATCTAATCTAGGGGTTCAGGGTGGTTTATATATAGAATAACAGATACCCGGGAGTGAGTTACAGACTGGAATCTAATCGAGGGGTTCGGGGAGGTTTATATATAGAATAACAGATACCCGGGAGTGAGTTACAGACTGCAATCTAACCGAGGGGTTCGGGGTGGTTTATATATAGAATATCAGATACCCGGGAGTGAGTTACAGACTGGATTCTAATCGAGGGGTTCAGGGTGGTTTATATATAGAATAACAGATACCCGGGAGTGAGTTACAGACTGGAATCGAATCGAGGGTTTCGGGGAGGTTTATATATAGAATATCAGATACCCGGGAGTGAGTTACAGACTGGAATCTATTCGTGGGGTTCGAGGTGGTTTATATATAGAATAACAGATACCTGCGTGTGAGTTACAGACTGGAATCTAATCGAGGGGTTTGGGGTGGTTTATATATAGAATAACAGATACCCGGGAGTGAGTTACAGACTGGAATCATATCGAGGGGATCGGGTGGTTTATATATAGAATAACAGATACCCGGGAGTGAGTTACAGACTGGAGTCTAATCGAGGGGTCCGGGGTGGTTTATATATAGAATAACAGATACACGGGAGTGAGTTACAGACTGGAATCTAATCAAGGGTTTCAGGGTGGTTTATATATAGAATAACAGATACCCGGGAGTGAGTTACAGACTGGAATCTAATCGAGGGGTTCAGGGTGGTTTATATATAGAATAACAGATACCCGGGAGTGAGTTACAGACTGGAATCGTATCGAGGGTTTCAGGGTGGTTTATATATAGAATAACAGATACCCGGGAGTGAGTTACTGACTGGAATCTAATCGAGGGGTTCGAGGTTCTTTATATATAGAATAACAGATACCCGGGAGTGAGTTACAGACTAGAATCTAATTGAGGGGTTTGGGGGTTTATATATAGAATAACACATACCCGGGAGTGAGTTACAGACTGGAATCTAATCGAGGGGTTTGGGGAGGTTTATATATAGAATATCAGATACCCGGGAGTGATTTACAGACTGGAATCTAATCGAAGGGTCCGGCGTTGTTTATATATAGAATAACAGATACCCGGGAGTGAGTTACAGACTGGAATTTAATCGAGGGGTTCGGGGTGGTTTATACATAAAATAAAAGATACCCGGACGTGAGTTACTGACTGGAATCTAATTGAGGGGTATGGGGGGTTTATATATAGAATAACAGATACCCGGGAGTGAGTTACAGACTGGAATCTAATCGAGGGTTTCGGGGAGGTTTATATATAGAATAACAGATACCCGGGAGTGAGTTATAGACTGGAATCTAATCGAGGGGTTCGGGGGGTTTATACATAGAATAACAGGTAACCGGGAGTGAGTTACAGACTGGAATCTAATCGAGGGTTTCGGGGAGGTTTATATATAGAATAACAGATACCCGGGAGTGAGTTATAGATTGGAATCTAATCGAGGGGTTCGGGGTGGTTTATATATAGAATAACAGATACCCGGAAGTGAGTTACAGACTGGAATCTAATCGAGGGGTTCGGGGGGTTTATAAATAGAATAACAGATACCTAGGAGTGTGTTACAGACTGGAATCTATTCGAGGGTTTCGGGGAGGTTTATATATAGAATAACAGATACCCGGGAGTGAGTTACAGACTGGAATCATATCGAGGGTTTCGGATGTTTTATATATAGAATAACAGATACCCGGGAGTGAGTTACAGACTGGAATCTAATCGAGGGGTCCGGGGTGGTTTATACAGAGAATTACAGATACCCCGGAGTGAGTTACAGACTGGAATCATATCGAGGGTTTCGGGGTGGTTTATATTTAGAATAAGAGATACCCGGGCGTGAGTTACACACTGCAATCTAACCGAGGGGTTCGGGGTGGTTCATATATAGAATATCAGATACCCGGGAGTGAGTTACAGACTGTAATCTAATCGAGGGGTTCGAGGTGGTTTATATATAGAATAACAGATACCCGGGAGTGAGTTACAGAGTGGAATCTAATCGAGGGTTTCAGGGTGGTTTATATATAGAATAACAGATACCCGGGAGTGAGTTACAGACTGGATTCTAATCGAAGGGTTCTGGGAGGTTCATATGAAGAATATCAGATACCCGGGTGTGATTGACAGACGGGAATCAAATCGAGGGGTTCGGGGAGGTTTATATATAGAATAACAGATACCTGGGAGTGAGTTACAGACTGGAATCTAATCGAGGGGTCCGGGGTGGTTTATATATAGAATAACAGATACCCGGGAGTGAGTTACAGACTGGAATCATATCGAGGGGATCGGGTGGTTTATATATAGAATAACAGATACCCGAGAGTGAGTTGCAGACTGGAGTCTAATCGAGGTGTTCCGATGGTTTATATATAGAATAGCAGATACCCAGGAGTGTGTTACAGACTGGAATCTAATCAAGGGTTTCAGGGTGGTTTATATATAGAATAACAGATACCCGGGAGTGATTTACTGACTGGAATCTAATCGAGGGGTTCAGGGTGGTTTATATGTGGAATAACAGATACCCGGGAGTGAGTTACAGACTGGAATCTAATTGAGGGGTTTGGGGGTTTATATATAGAATAACAGATACCCGGGAGTGAGTTACAGACTGGAATCTAAGCGAGGGATTCGGTGTCGTTTATATATAGAACAACAGATACCCGGGAGTGCGTTACAGACTGGAATCTAATCGAGGGGTTCGGGGAGGTTTATATATAGAATAACAGATACCCGGGAATGATGTACAGACTGGAATCTAATCGAGGGGTCCGGGGTTGTTTATATATATAATAACAGATACCCGGGAGTGAGTTACAGACTGGAATCTAATCGAGGGGTTCGGGGTTGTTTATATATAAAATAAAGGATACCCGGTCGTGAGGTACTGACTGGAATCTAATTGAGGGGTATGGGGGGTTTATATATAGAATAACAGATACCCGGGATTGAGTTACAGACTGGAATCTAATCAAGGGTTTCGGGGTGGTTTATATATTGAATAACAGATACCCGGGAGTGTGTCACAGACTGGAATCTAATCTAGGGGTTCAGGGTGGTTTATATATAGAATAACAGATACCCGGGAGTGAGTTACAGACTGGAATCTAATCGAGGGGTTCGGGGAGGTTTATATATAGAATAACAGATACCCGGGCGTGAGTTACAGACTGCAATCTAACCGAGGGGTTCGGGGTGGTTTATATATAGAATATCAGATACCCGGGAGTGAGTTACAGACTGGATTCTAATCGAGGGGTTCAGGGTGGTTTATATATAGAATAACAGATACCCGGGAGTGAGTTACAGACTGGATTCTAATCGAGGGGTTCAGGGTGGTTTATATATAGAATAACAGACACCCGGGCGTGAGTTACAGACTGGAATCTAAGCGAGGGTTTCGGGGTCGTTTATATAGAGAACAACAGATACCTGGAAGTGAGTTACAGACTGGAATCTAATCGAGGGGTTCGGGGAGGTTTATATATAGAATATCAGATACCCGGGAGTGAGTTACAGACTGGAATTTAATCGAGGGGTTCGGGGTGGTTTATACATAAAATAAAAGATACCCGGACGTGAGTTACTGACTGGAATCTAATTGAGGGGTATGGGGGGTTTATATATAGAATAACAGATACCCGGGAGTGAGTTACAGACTGGAATCTAATCAAGGGGTTCGGGGGGTTTATACATAGAATAACAGATAACCGGGAGTGAGTTACAGACTGGAATCTAATCGAGGGTTTCGGGGAGGTTTATATATAGAATATCAGATGCCCGGGAGTGAGTTACAGACTGGAATCTAATCGTGGGGTACAGGAAGGTTTATATATAGAATATCACATACCTGGGAGTGAGTTACAGACTGGAGTCTAATCGAGGGGTCCGGGGTGGTTTATATATAGAATAACAGATACCCGGGATTGTGTTACAGACTGGAATCTAATCGAGGGTTTCAGGGTGGTTTATATATAGAATAACAGATACCCGGGAGTGAGTTATAGACTGGAATCTAATCGAGGGGTTCGGGGTGGTTTATATATAGAATAACAGATACCCGGAAGTGAGTTACAGACTGGAATCTAATCGAGGGGTTCGGGGGGTTTATAAATAGAATAACAGATACCCAGGAGTGAGTTACAGACTGGAATCTATTCGAGGGTTTCGGGGAGGTTTATATATAGAATAACAGATACCCGGGAGTGAGTTACAGACTGGAATCATATCGAGGGTTTCGGATGTTTTATATATAGAATAACAGATACCCGGGAGTGAGTTACAGACTGGAATCTAATCGAGGGGTCCGGGGTGGTTTATACAGAGAATTACAGATACCCCGGAGTGAGTTACAGACTGGAATCATATCGAGGGTTTCGGGGTGGTTTATATTTAGAATAAGAGATACCCGGGCGTGAGTTACACACTGCAATCTAACCGAGGGGTTCGGGGTGGTTCATATATAGAATATCAGATACCCGGGAGTGAGTTACAGACTGTAATCTAATCGAGGGGTTCGAGGTGGTTTATATATAGAATAACAGATACCCGGGAGTGAGTTACAGAGTGGAATCTAATCGAGGGTTTCAGGGTGGTTTATATATAGAATAACAGATACCCGGGAGTGAGTTACAGACTGGATTCTAATCGAAGGGTTCTGGGAGGTTCATATGAAGAATATCAGATACCCGGGTGTGATTGACAGACGGGAATCAAATCGAGGGGTTCGGGGAGGTTTATATATAGAATAACAGATACCTGGGAGTGAGTTACAGACTGGAATCTAATCGAGGGGTCCGGGGTGGTTTATATATAGAATAACAGATACCCGGGAGTGAGTTACAGACTGGAATCATATCGAGGGGGTCGGGTGGTTTATATATAGAATAACAGATACCCGAGAGTGAGTTGCAGACTGGAGTCTAATCGAGGTGTTCCGATGGTTTATATATAGAATAGCAGATACCCAGGAGTGTGTTACAGACTGGAATCTAATCAAGGGTTTCAGGGTGGTTTATATATAGAATAACAGATACCCGGGAGTGATTTACTGACTGGAATCTAATCGAGGGGTTCAGGGTGGTTTATATGTGGAATAACAGATACCCGGGAGTGAGTTACAGACTGGAATCTAATTGAGGGGTTTGGGGGTTTATATATAGAATAACAGATACCCGGGAGTGAGTTACAGACTGGAATCTAAGCGAGGGATTCGGTGTCGTTTATATATAGAACAACAGATACCCGGGAGTGCGTTACAGACTGGAATCTAATCGAGGGGTTCGGGGAGGTTTATATATAGAATAACAGATACCCGGGAATGATGTACAGACTGGAATCTAATCGAGGGGTCCGGGGTTGTTTATATATATAATAACAGATACCCGGGAGTGAGTTACAGACTGGAATCTAATCGAGGGGTTCGGGGTTGTTTATATATAAAATAAAGGATACCCGGACGTGAGGTACTGACTGGAATCTAATTGAGGGGTATGGGGGGTTTATATATAGAATAACAGATACCCGGGATTGAGTTACAGACTGGAATCTAATCAAGGGTTTCGGGGTGGTTTATATATTGAATAACAGATACCCGGGAGTGTGTCACAGACTGGAATCTAATCTAGGGGTTCAGGGTGGTTTATATATAGAATAACAGATACCCGGGACTGAGTTACAGACTGGAATCTAATCAAGGGGTTCGGGGTGTTTATACATAGAATAACAGGTAACCGGGAGTGAGTTACAGACTGGAATCTAATCGAGGGTTTCGGGGAGGTTTATATATAGAATATCAGATGCCCGGGAGTGAGTTACAGACTGGAATCTAAGCGAGGGTTTCGGGGTCGTTTATATAGAGAACAACAGATACCTGGAAGTGAGTTACAGACTGGAATCTAATCGAGGGGTTCGGGGAGGTTTATATATAGAATATCAGATACCCGGGAGTGAGTTACAGACTGGAATTTAATCGAGGGGTTCGGGGTGGTTTATACATAAAATAAAAGATACCCGGACGTGAGTTACTGACTGGAATCTAATTGAGGGGTATGGGGGGTTTATATATAGAATAACAGATACCCGGGAGTGAGTTACAGACTGGAATCTAATCAAGGGGTTCGGGGGGTTTATACATAGAATAACAGATAACCGGGAGTGAGTTACAGACTGGAATCTAATCGAGGGTTTCGGGGAGGTTTATATATAGAATATCAGATGCCCGGGAGTGAGTTACAGACTGGAATCTAATCGTGGGGTACAGGAAGGTTTATATATAGAATATCACATACCTGGGAGTGAGTTACAGACTGGAGTCTAATCGAGGGGTCCGGGGTGGTTTATATATAGAATAACAGATACCCGGGATTGTGTTACAGACTGGAATCTAATCGAGGGTTTCAGGGTGGTTTATATATAGAATAACAGATACCCGGGAGTGAGTTATAGACTGGAATCTAATCGAGGGGTTCGGGGTGGTTTATATATAGAATAACAGATACCCGGAAGTGAGTTACAGACTGGAATCTAATCGAGGGGTTCGGGGGGTTTATAAATAGAATAACAGATACCCAGGAGTGAGTTACAGACTGGAATCTATTCGAGGGTTTCGGGGAGGTTTATATATAGAATAACAGATACCCGGGAGTGAGTTACAGACTGGAATCATATCGAGGGTTTCGGATGTTTTATATATAGAATAACAGATACCCGGGAGTGAGTTACAGACTGGAATCTAATCGAGGGGTCCGGGGTGGTTTATACAGAGAATTACAGATACCCCGGAGTGAGTTACAGACTGGAATCATATCGAGGGTTTCGGGGTGGTTTATATTTAGAATAAGAGATACCCGGGCGTGAGTTACACACTGCAATCTAACCGAGGGGTTCGGGGTGGTTCATATATAGAATATCAGATACCCGGGAGTGAGTTACAGACTGTAATCTAATCGAGGGGTTCGAGGTGGTTTATATATAGAATAACAGATACCCGGGAGTGAGTTACAGAGTGGAATCTAATCGAGGGTTTCAGGGTGGTTTATATATAGAATAACAGATACCCGGGAGTGAGTTACAGACTGGATTCTAATCGAAGGGTTCTGGGAGGTTCATATGAAGAATATCAGATACCCGGGTGTGATTGACAGACGGGAATCAAATCGAGGGGTTCGGGGAGGTTTATATATAGAATAACAGATACCTGGGAGTGAGTTACAGACTGGAATCTAATCGAGGGGTCCGGGGTGGTTTATATATAGAATAACAGATACCCGGGAGTGAGTTACAGACTGGAATCATATCGAGGGGATCGGGTGGTTTATATATAGAATAACAGATACCCGAGAGTGAGTTGCAGACTGGAGTCTAATCGAGGTGTTCCGATGGTTTATATATAGAATAGCAGATACCCAGGAGTGTGTTACAGACTGGAATCTAATCAAGGGTTTCAGGGTGGTTTATATATAGAATAACAGATACCCGGGAGTGATTTACTGACTGGAATCTAATCGAGGGGTTCAGGGTGGTTTATATGTGGAATAACAGATACCCGGGAGTGAGTTACAGACTGGAATCTAATTGAGGGGTTTGGGGGTTTATATATAGAATAACAGATACCCGGGAGTGAGTTACAGACTGGAATCTAAGCGAGGGATTCGGTGTCGTTTATATATAGAACAACAGATACCCGGGAGTGCGTTACAGACTGGAATCTAATCGAGGGGTTCGGGGAGGTTTATATATAGAATAACAGATACCCGGGAATGATGTACAGACTGGAATCTAATCGAGGGGTCCAGGGTTGTTTATATATATAATAACAGATACCCGGGAGTGAGTTACAGACTGGAATCTAATCGAGGGGTTCGGGGTTGTTTATATATAAAATAAAGGATACCCGGACGTGAGGTACTGACTGGAATCTAATTGAGGGGTATGGGGGGTTTATATATAGAATAACAGATACCCGGGATTGAGTTACAGACTGGAATCTAATCAAGGGTTTCGGGGTGGTTTATATATTGAATAACAGATACCCGGGAGTGTGTCACAGACTGGAATCTAATCTAGGGGTTCAGGGTGGTTTATATATAGAATAACAGATACCCGGGAGTGAGTTACAGACTGGAATCTAATCGAGGGGTTCGGGGAGGTTTATATATAGAATAACAGATACCCGGGCGTGAGTTACAGACTGCAATCTAACCGAGGGGTTCGGGGTGGTTTATATATAGAATATCAGATACCCGGGAGTGAGTTACAGACTGGAATCTAATCGAGGGGTTCAGGGTGGTTTATATATAGAATAACAGATACCCGGGAGTGAGTTACAGACTGGATTCTAATCGAGGGGTTCAGGGTGGTTTATATATAGAATAACAGATACCCGGGAGTGAGTTACAGACTGGAATCTAATCGAGGGTTATTGTGGGTTTATATATAGAATAACAGATACCCGGGAGTGAGTTACAGACTGGAATCTAATCGAGGGTTATTGTGGGTTTATATATAGAATAACAGATACCCGGGAGTGAGTTACAGACTGGATTCTAATCGAAGGGTTCGGGGAGGTTCATATGAAGAATATCAGATACCCGGGTGTGATTTACAGACGGGAATCAAATCGAGGGGTTCGGGGAGGTTTATATATAGAATAACAGATACCTGGGAGTGAGTTACAGACTGGAATCTAATCGAGGGGTCCGGGGTCGTTTATATATAGAATAACAGATACCAGGGATTGTGTTACAGACTGGAATCTAATCGAGGGTTTCAGGGTGGTTTATATATGGAATAACAGATACCGGGAGCGAGTTACAGACTGGAATCTAATCGAGGGGTTCGGGTGGTTTATAAATAGAATAACAGATACCCAGGAGTGAGTTACAGACTGGAATCTATTCGAGAGTTTCGGGGAGGTTTATATATAGAATAACAGATACCCGGGTGTGAGTTACAGACTGGAATCATATCGAGGGGTTCGGGGGGTTTATATATAGAATAACAGATACCCGGGAGTGTGTTACAGACTGGAGTCTAATCGAGGTGTTCGGATGGTTTATATATAGAATAACAGATACCCAGGAGTGTGTTACAGACTGGAATCTAATCAAGGGTTTCAGGGTGGTTTATATATAGAATAACAGATACCTGTGAGTGAGTTACAGACTGGAATCTAATCGAGGCGTCCGGGGTGGTTTATATATAGAATTACAGATACCCGGGAGTGAGTAACAGACTGGAATCTAATCGAGGTGTATGGGGGGTTTATATATAGAATAACAGATACCCGGGAGTGAGTTACAGACTGGAATCTAATCGAGGTGTTCGGGGATGTTTATATATAGAACAACAGATACCTGGGAGTGAGTTACAGACTGGAATCTAATCGAGGGGTTCGGGGTGGTTTATATATAGAATATCAGATACCCGGGAGTGAGTTACAGACTGGATTCTAAGCGAGGGGTTCAGGGTGGTTTATATATAGAATAACAGATACCCGGGAGTGAGTTACAGACTGGATTCTAATCGAGGGGTTCAGGGTGGTTTATATATAGAATAACAGATACCCGGGAGTGAGTTACAGACTGGAATCTAATCGAGGGTTATTGTGGGTTTATATATAGAATAACAGATACCCGGGAGTGAGTTACAGACTGGAATCTAATCGAGGGTTATTGTGGGTTTATATATAGAATAACAGATACCCGGGAGTGAGTTACAGACTGGATTCTAATCGAAGGGTTCGGGGAGGTTCATATGAAGAATATCAGATACCCGGGTGTGATTTACAGACGGGAATCAAATCGAGGGGTTCGGGGAGGTTTATATATAGAATAACAGATACCTGGGAGTGAGTTACAGACTGGAGTCTAATCGAGGGGTCCGGGGTGGTTTATATATAGAATAACAGATACCCGGGATTGTGTTACAGACTGGAATCTAATCGAGGGTTTCAGGGTGGTTTATAAATGGAATAACAGATACCGGGAGCGAGTTACAGACTGGAATCTAATCGAGGGGTTCGGGTGGTTTATAAATAGAATAACAGATACCCAGGAGTGAGTTACAGACTGGAATCTATTCGAGAGTTTCGGGGAGGTTTATATATAGAATAACAGATACCCGGGTGTGAGTTACAGACTGGAATCATATCGAGGGGTTCGGGGGGTTTATATATAGAATAACAGATACCCGGGAGTGTGTTACAGACTGGAGTCTAATCGAGGTGTTCGGATGGTTTATATATAGAATAACAGATACCCAGGAGTGTGTTACAGACTGGAATCTAATCAAGGGTTTCAGGGTGGTTTATATATAGAATAACAGATACCTGTGAGTGAGTTACAGACTGGAATCTAATCGAGGGGTCCGGGGTGGTTTATATATAGAATTACAGATACCCGGGAGTGAGTAACAGACTGGAATCTAATCGAGGTGTATGGGGGGTTTATATATAGAATAACAGATACCCGGGAGTGAGTTACAGACTGGAATCTAATCGAGGTGTTCGGGGATGTTTATATATAGAACAACAGATACCTGGGAGTGAGTTACAGACTGGAATCTAATCGAGGGGTTCGGGGGGTTTATATATAGAATAACACATTCCTGGGTGTGAGTTACAGACTGGAGTCTAATCGATGGGTCCGGGATGGTTTATATATAGAGTAACAGATACCCGGGATTGTGTTACAGACTGGAATCTAATCGAGGGGTTCAGGGTGGTTTATATATAGAATAACAGATACCCGGGAGTGAGTTACAGACTGGAATCTAATCGAGGGGCTCGGGGAGGTTTATATATAGAATAACAGATACCCGGGAGTGAGTTACAGACTGGAATCATATCGAGGGGTTCGGGGGGTTTATATATAGAATAACAGATACCCGGGAGTGAGTTATGGACTGGAGTCTAATCGAGGCGTTCGGATGGTTTATATATAGAATAACAGATACCCAGGAGTGTGTTACAGACTGGAATCTAATCAAGGGTTTCAGGGTGGTTTATATATAGAATAACAGATACCCGGGAGTGAGTTACAGACTGGAATCTAATCGAGGGTTATTGTGGGTTTATATATAGAATAACAGATACCCGGGAGTGAGTTACAGACTGGAATCTAATCGAGGGTTATTGTGGGTTTATATATAGAATAACAGATACCCGGGAGTGAGTTACAGACTGGATTCTAATCGAAGGGTTCGGGGAGGTTCATATGAAGAATATCAGATACCCGGGTGTGATTTACAGACGGGAATCAAATCGAGGGGTTCGGGGAGGTTTATATATAGAATAACAGATACCTGGGAGTGAGTTACAGACTGGAATCTAATCGAGGGGTCCGGGGTCGTTTATATATAGAATAACAGATACCCGGGATTGTGTTACAGACTGGAATCTAATCGAGGGTTTCAGGGTGGTTTATATATGGAATAACAGATACCGGGAGCGAGTTACAGACTGGAATCTAATCGAGGGGTTCGGGTGGTTTATAAATAGAATAACAGATACCCAGGAGTGAGTTACAGA
Source organism: Carcharodon carcharias (assembly GCF_017639515.1). Lineage (NCBI taxonomy): Eukaryota > Metazoa > Chordata > Chondrichthyes > Lamniformes > Lamnidae > Carcharodon > Carcharodon carcharias. The sequence goes on along the minus strand of NW_024470830.1, from coordinate 119,505 downwards.
CTGGAATCTATTCGAGAGTTTCGGGGAGGTTTATATATAGAATAACAGATACCCGGGTGTGAGTTACAGACTGGAATCATATCGAGGGGTTCGGGGGGTTTATATATAGAATAACAGATACCCGGGAGTGTGTTACAGACTGGAGTCTAATCGAGGTGTTCGGATGGTTTATATATAGAATAACAGATACCCAGGAGTGTGTTACAGACTGGAATCTAATCAAGGGTTTCAGGGTGGTTTATATATAGAATAACAGATACCTGTGAGTGAGTTACAGACTGGAATCTAATCGAGGCGTCCGGGGTGGTTTATATATAGAATTACAGATACCCGGGAGTGAGTAACAGACTGGAATCTAATCGAGGTGTATGGGGGGTTTATATATAGAATAACAGATACCCGGGAGTGAGTTACAGACTGGAATCTAATCGAGGTGTTCGGGGATGTTTATATATAGAACAACAGATACCTGGGAGTGAGTTACAGACTGGAATCTAATCGAGGGGTTCGGGGTGGTTTATATATAGAATATCAGATACCCGGGAGTGAGTTACAGACTGGATTCTAAGCGAGGGGTTCAGGGTGGTTTATATATAGAATAACAGATACCCGGGAGTGAGTTACAGACTGGATTCTAATCGAGGGGTTCAGGGTGGTTTATATATAGAATAACAGATACCCGGGAGTGAGTTACAGACTGGAATCTAATCGAGGGTTATTGTGGGTTTATATATAGAATAACAGATACCCGGGAGTGAGTTACAGACTGGAATCTAATCGAGGGTTATTGTGGGTTTATATATAGAATAACAGATACCCGGGAGTGAGTTACAGACTGGATTCTAATCGAAGGGTTCGGGGAGGTTCATATGAAGAATATCAGATACCCGGGTGTGATTTACAGACGGGAATCAAATCGAGGGGTTCGGGGAGGTTTATATATAGAATAACAGATACCTGGGAGTGAGTTACAGACTGGAGTCTAATCGAGGGGTCCGGGGTGGTTTATATATAGAATAACAGATACCCGGGATTGTGTTACAGACTGGAATCTAATCGAGGGTTTCAGGGTGGTTTATAAATGGAATAACAGATACCGGGAGCGAGTTACAGACTGGAATCTAATCGAGGGGTTCGGGTGGTTTATAAATAGAATAACAGATACCCAGGAGTGAGTTACAGACTGGAATCTATTCGAGAGTTTCGGGGAGGTTTATATATAGAATAACAGATACCCGGGTGTGAGTTACAGACTGGAATCATATCGAGGGGTTCGGGGGGTTTATATATAGAATAACAGATACCCGGGAGTGTGTTACAGACTGGAGTCTAATCGAGGTGTTCGGATGGTTTATATATAGAATAACAGATACCCAGGAGTGTGTTACAGACTGGAATCTAATCAAGGGTTTCAGGGTGGTTTATATATAGAATAACAGATACCTGTGAGTGAGTTACAGACTGGAATCTAATCGAGGGGTCCGGGGTGGTTTATATATAGAATTACAGATACCCGGGAGTGAGTAACAGACTGGAATCTAATCGAGGTGTATGGGGGGTTTATATATAGAATAACAGATACCCGGGAGTGAGTTACAGACTGGAATCTAATCGAGGTGTTCGGGGATGTTTATATATAGAACAACAGATACCTGGGAGTGAGTTACAGACTGGAATCTAATCGAGGGGTTCGGGGGGTTTATATATAGAATAACACATTCCTGGGTGTGAGTTACAGACTGGAGTCTAATCGATGGGTCCGGGATGGTTTATATATAGAGTAACAGATACCCGGGATTGTGTTACAGACTGGAATCTAATCGAGGGGTTCAGGGTGGTTTATATATAGAATAACAGATACCCGGGAGTGAGTTACAGACTGGAATCTAATCGAGGGGCTCGGGGAGGTTTATATATAGAATAACAGATACCCGGGAGTGAGTTACAGACTGGAATCATATCGAGGGGTTCGGGGGGTTTATATATAGAATAACAGATACCCGGGAGTGAGTTATGGACTGGAGTCTAATCGAGGCGTTCGGATGGTTTATATATAGAATAACAGATACCCAGGAGTGTGTTACAGACTGGAATCTAATCAAGGGTTTCAGGGTGGTTTATATATAGAATAACAGATACCCGGGAGTGAGTTACAGACTGGAATCTAATCGAGGGTTATTGTGGGTTTATATATAGAATAACAGATACCCGGGAGTGAGTTACAGACTGGAATCTAATCGAGGGTTATTGTGGGTTTATATATAGAATAACAGATACCCGGGAGTGAGTTACAGACTGGATTCTAATCGAAGGGTTCGGGGAGGTTCATATGAAGAATATCAGATACCCGGGTGTGATTTACAGACGGGAATCAAATCGAGGGGTTCGGGGAGGTTTATATATAGAATAACAGATACCTGGGAGTGAGTTACAGACTGGAATCTAATCGAGGGGTCCGGGGTCGTTTATATATAGAATAACAGATACCCGGGATTGTGTTACAGACTGGAATCTAATCGAGGGTTTCAGGGTGGTTTATATATGGAATAACAGATACCGGGAGCGAGTTACAGACTGGAATCTAATCGAGGGGTTCGGGTGGTTTATAAATAGAATAACAGATACCCAGGAGTGAGTTACAGACTGGAATCTATTCGAGAGTTTCGGGGAGGTTTATATATAGAATAACAGATACCCGGGTGTGAGTTACAGACTGGAATCATATCGAGGGGTTCGGGGGGTTTATATATAGAATAACAGATACCCGGGAGTGTGTTACAGACTGGAGTCTAATCGAGGTGTTCGGATGGTTTATATATAGAATAACAGATACCCAGGAGTGTGTTACAGACTGGAATCTAATCAAGGGTTTCAGGGTGGTTTATATATAGAATAACAGATACCTGTGAGTGAGTTACAGACTGGAATCTAATCGAGGCGTCCGGGGTGGTTTATATATAGAATTACAGATACCCGGGAGTGAGTAACAGACTGGAATCTAATCGAGGTGTATGGGGGGTTTATATATAGAATAACAGATACCCGGGAGTGAGTTACAGACTGGAATCTAATCGAGGTGTTCGGGGATGTTTATATATAGAACAACAGATACCTGGGAGTGAGTTACAGACTGGAATCTAATCGAGGGGTTCGGGGTGGTTTATATATAGAATATCAGATACCCGGGAGTGAGTTACAGACTGGATTCTAAGCGAGGGGTTCAGGGTGGTTTATATATAGAATAACAGATACCCGGGAGTGAGTTACAGACTGGATTCTAATCGAGGGGTTCAGGGTGGTTTATATATAGAATAACAGATACCCGGGAGTGAGTTACAGACTGGAATCTAATCGAGGGTTATTGTGGGTTTATATATAGAATAACAGATACCCGGGAGTGAGTTACAGAGTGGAATCTAATCGAGGGTTATTGTGGGTTTATATATAGAATAACAGATACCCGGGAGTGAGTTACAGACTGGATTCTAATCGAAGGGTTCGGGGAGGTTCATATGAAGAATATCAGATACCCGGGTGTGATTTACAGACGGAATCAAATCGAGGGGTTCGGGGAGGTTTATATATAGAATAACAGATACCTGGGAGTGAGTTACAGACTGGAGTCTAATCGAGGGGTCCGGGGTGGTTTATATATAGAATAACAGATACCCGGGATTGTGTTACAGACTGGAATCTAATCGAGGGTTTCAGGGTGGTTTATAAATGGAATAACAGATACCGGGAGCGAGTTACAGACTGGAATCTAATCGAGGGGTTCGGGTGGTTTATAAATAGAATAACAGATACCCAGGAGTGAGTTACAGACTGGAATCTATTCGAGAGTTTCGGGGAGGTTTATATATAGAATAACAGATACCCGGGTGTGAGTTACAGACTGGAATCATATCGAGGGGTTCGGGGGGTTTATATATAGAATAACAGATACCCGGGAGTGTGTTACAGACTGGAGTCTAATCGAGGTGTTCGGATGGTTTATATATAGAATAACAGATACCCAGGAGTGTGTTACAGACTGGAATCTAATCAAGGGTTTCAGGGTGGTTTATATATAGAATAACAGATACCTGTGAGTGAGTTACAGACTGGAATCTAATCGAGGGGTCCGGGGTGGTTTATATATAGAATTACAGATACCCGGGAGTGAGTAACAGACTGGAATCTAATCGAGGTGTATGGGGGGTTTATATATAGAATAACAGATACCCGGGAGTGAGTTACAGACTGGAATCTAATCGAGGTGTTCGGGGATGTTTATATATAGAACAACAGATACCTGGGAGTGAGTTACAGACTGGAATCTAATCGAGGGGTTCGGGGGGTTTATATATAGAATAACACATTCCTGGGTGTGAGTTACAGACTGGAGTCTAATCGATGGGTCCGGGATGGTTTATATATAGAGTAACAGATACCCGGGATTGTGTTACAGACTGGAATCTAATCGAGGGGTTCAGGGTGGTTTATATATAGAATAACAGATACCCGGGAGTGAGTTACAGACTGGAATCTAATCGAGGGGCTCGGGGAGGTTTATATATAGAATAACAGATACCCGGGAGTGAGTTACAGACTGGAATCATATCGAGGGGTTCGGGGGGTTTATATATAGAATAACAGATACCCGGGAGTGAGTTATGGACTGGAGTCTAATCGAGGCGTTCGGATGGTTTATATATAGAATAACAGATACCCAGGAGTGTGTTACAGACTGGAATCTAATCAAGGGTTTCAGGGTGGTTTATATATAGAATAACAGATACCCGGGAGTGAGTTACAGACTGGAATCTAATCGAGGGTTATTGTGGGTTTATATATAGAATAACAGATACCCGGGAGTGAGTTACAGACTGGAATCTAATCGAGGGTTATTGTGGGTTTATATATAGAATAACAGATACCCGGGAGTGAGTTACAGACTGGAATCTAATCGAGGTGTTCGGGGATGTTTATATATAGAACAACAGATACCTGGGAGTGAGTTACAGACTGGAATCTAATCGAGGGGTTCGGGGGGTTTATATATAGAATAACACATTCCTGGGTGTGAGTTACAGACTGGAGTCTAATCGATGGGTCCGGGATGGTTTATATATAGAGTAACAGATACCCGGGATTGTGTTACAGACTGGAATCTAATCGAGGGGTTCAGGGTGGTTTATATATAGAATAACAGATACCCGGGAGTGAGTTACAGACTGGAATCTAATCGAGGGGCTCGGGGAGGTTTATATATAGAATAACAGATACCCGGGAGTGAGTTACAGACTGGAATCATATCGAGGGGTTCGGGGGGTTTATATATAGAATAACAGATACCCGGGAGTGAGTTATGGACTGGAGTCTAATCGAGGCGTTCGGATGGTTTATATATAGAATAACAGATACCCAGGAGTGTGTTACAGACTGGAATCTAATCAAGGGTTTCAGGGTGGTTTATATATAGAATAACAGATACCCGGGAGTGAGTTACAGACTGGAATCTAATCGAGGGTTATTGTGGGTTTATATATAGAATAACAGATACCCGGGAGTGAGTTACAGACTGGAATCTAATCGAGGGTTATTGTGGGTTTATATATAGAATAACAGATACCCGGGAGTGAGTTACAGACTGGATTCTAATCGAAGGGTTCGGGGAGGTTCATATGAAGAATATCAGATACCCGGGTGTGATTTACAGACGGGAATCAAATCGAGGGGTTCGGGGAGGTTTATATATAGAATAACAGATACCTGGGAGTGAGTTACAGACTGGAATCTAATCGAGGGGTCCGGGGTCGTTTATATATAGAATAACAGATACCCGGGATTGTGTTACAGACTGGAATCTAATCGAGGGTTTCAGGGTGGTTTATATATGGAATAACAGATACCGGGAGCGAGTTACAGACTGGAATCTAATCGAGGGGTTCGGGTGGTTTATAAATAGAATAACAGATACCCAGGAGTGAGTTACAGACTGGAATCTATTCGAGAGTTTCGGGGAGGTTTATATATAGAATAACAGATACCCGGGTGTGAGTTACAGACTGGAATCATATCGAGGGGTTCGGGGGGTTTATATATAGAATAACAGATACCCGGGAGTGTGTTACAGACTGGAGTCTAATCGAGGTGTTCGGATGGTTTATATATAGAATAACAGATACCCAGGAGTGTGTTACAGACTGGAATCTAATCAAGGGTTTCAGGGTGGTTTATATATAGAATAACAGATACCTGTGAGTGAGTTACAGACTGGAATCTAATCGAGGCGTCCGGGGTGGTTTATATATAGAATTACAGATACCCGGGAGTGAGTAACAGACTGGAATCTAATCGAGGTGTATGGGGGGTTTATATATAGAATAACAGATACCCGGGAGTGAGTTACAGACTGGAATCTAATCGAGGTGTTCGGGGATGTTTATATATAGAACAACAGATACCTGGGAGTGAGTTACAGACTGGAATCTAATCGAGGGGTTCGGGGTGGTTTATATATAGAATATCAGATACCCGGGAGTGAGTTACAGACTGGATTCTAAGCGAGGGGTTCAGGGTGGTTTATATATAGAATAACAGATACCCGGGAGTGAGTTACAGACTGGATTCTAATCGAGGGGTTCAGGGTGGTTTATATATAGAATAACAGATACCCGGGAGTGAGTTACAGACTGGAATCTAATCGAGGGTTATTGTGGGTTTATATATAGAATAACAGATACCCGGGAGTGAGTTACAGACTGGAATCTAATCGAGGGTTATTGTGGGTTTATATATAGAATAACAGATACCCGGGAGTGAGTTACAGACTGGATTCTAATCGAAGGGTTCGGGGAGGTTCATATGAAGAATATCAGATACCCGGGTGTGATTTACAGACGGGAATCAAATCGAGGGGTTCGGGGAGGTTTATATATAGAATAACAGATACCTGGGAGTGAGTTACAGACTGGAGTCTAATCGAGGGGTCCGGGGTGGTTTATATATAGAATAACAGATACCCGGGATTGTGTTACAGACTGGAATCTAATCGAGGGTTTCAGGGTGGTTTATAAATGGAATAACAGATACCGGGAGCGAGTTACAGACTGGAATCTAATCGAGGGGTTCGGGTGGTTTATAAATAGAATAACAGATACCCAGGAGTGAGTTACAGACTGGAATCTATTCGAGAGTTTCGGGGAGGTTTATATATAGAATAACAGATACCCGGGTGTGAGTTACAGACTGGAATCATATCGAGGGGTTCGGGGGGTTTATATATAGAATAACAGATACCCGGGAGTGTGTTACAGACTGGAGTCTAATCGAGGTGTTCGGATGGTTTATATATAGAATAACAGATACCCAGGAGTGTGTTACAGACTGGAATCTAATCAAGGGTTTCAGGGTGGTTTATATATAGAATAACAGATACCTGTGAGTGAGTTACAGACTGGAATCTAATCGAGGGGTCCGGGGTGGTTTATATATAGAATTACAGATACCCGGGAGTGAGTAACAGACTGGAATCTAATCGAGGTGTATGGGGGGTTTATATATAGAATAACAGATACCCGGGAGTGAGTTACAGACTGGAATCTAATCGAGGTGTTCGGGGATGTTTATATATAGAACAACAGATACCTGGGAGTGAGTTACAGACTGGAATCTAATCGAGGGGTTCGGGGGGTTTATATATAGAATAACACATTCCTGGGTGTGAGTTACAGACTGGAGTCTAATCGATGGGTCCGGGATGGTTTATATATAGAGTAACAGATACCCGGGATTGTGTTACAGACTGGAATCTAATCGAGGGGTTCAGGGTGGTTTATATATAGAATAACAGATACCCGGGAGTGAGTTACAGACTGGAATCTAATCGAGGGGCTCGGGGAGGTTTATATATAGAATAACAGATACCCGGGAGTGAGTTACAGACTGGAATCATATCGAGGGGTTCGGGGGGTTTATATATAGAATAACAGATACCCGGGAGTGAGTTACAGACTGGAATCTAATCGAGGGTTATTGTGGGTTTATATATAGAATAACAGATACCCGGGAGTGAGTTACAGACTGGAATCTAATCGAGGGTTATTGTGGGTTTATATATAGAATAACAGATACCCGGGAGTGAGTTACAGACTGGATTCTAATCGAAGGGTTCGGGGAGGTTCATATGAAGAATATCAGATACCCGGGTGTGATTTACAGACGGGAATCAAATCGAGGGGTTCGGGGAGGTTTATATATAGAATAACAGATACCTGGGAGTGAGTTACAGACTGGAATCTAATCGAGGGGTCCGGGGTCGTTTATATATAGAATAACAGATACCCGGGATTGTGTTACAGACTGGAATCTAATCGAGGGTTTCAGGGTGGTTTATATATGGAATAACAGATACCGGGAGCGAGTTACAGACTGGAATCTAATCGAGGGGTTCGGGTGGTTTATAAATAGAATAACAGATACCCAGGAGTGAGTTACAGACTGGAATCTATTCGAGAGTTTCGGGGAGGTTTATATATAGAATAACAGATACCCGGGTGTGAGTTACAGACTGGAATCATATCGAGGGGTTCGGGGGGTTTATATATAGAATAACAGATACCCGGGAGTGTGTTACAGACTGGAGTCTAATCGAGGTGTTCGGATGGTTTATATATAGAATAACAGATACCCAGGAGTGTGTTACAGACTGGAATCTAATCAAGGGTTTCAGGGTGGTTTATATATAGAATAACAGATACCTGTGAGTGAGTTACAGACTGGAATCTAATCGAGGCGTCCGGGGTGGTTTATATATAGAATTACAGATACCCGGGAGTGAGTAACAGACTGGAATCTAATCGAGGTGTATGGGGGGTTTATATATAGAATAACAGATACCCGGGAGTGAGTTACAGACTGGAATCTAATCGAGGTGTTCGGGGATGTTTATATATAGAACAACAGATACCTGGGAGTGAGTTACAGACTGGAATCTAATCGAGGGGTTCGGGGTGGTTTATATATAGAATATCAGATACCCGGGAGTGAGTTACAGACTGGATTCTAAGCGAGGGGTTCAGGGTGGTTTATATATAGAATAACAGATACCCGGGAGTGAGTTACAGACTGGATTCTAATCGAGGGGTTCAGGGTGGTTTATATATAGAATAACAGATACCCGGGAGTGAGTTACAGACTGGAATCTAATCGAGGGTTATTGTGGGTTTATATATAGAATAACAGATACCCGGGAGTGAGTTACAGACTGGAATCTAATCGAGGGTTATTGTGGGTTTATATATAGAATAACAGATACCCGGGAGTGAGTTACAGACTGGATTCTAATCGAAGGGTTCGGGGAGGTTCATATGAAGAATATCAGATACCCGGGTGTGATTTACAGACGGGAATCAAATCGAGGGGTTCGGGAAGGTTTATATATAGAATAACAGATACCTGGGAGTGAGTTACAGACTGGAGTCTAATCGAGGGGTCCGGGGTGGTTTATATATAGAATAACAGATACCCGGGATTGTGTTACAGACTGGAATCTAATCGAGGGTTTCAGGGTGGTTTATAAATGGAATAACAGATACCGGGAGCGAGTTACAGACTGGAATCTAATCGAGGGGTTCGGGTGGTTTATAAATAGAATAACAGATACCCAGGAGTGAGTTACAGACTGGAATCTATTCGAGAGTTTCGGGGAGGTTTATATATAGAATAACAGATACCCGGGTGTGAGTTACAGACTGGAATCATATCGAGGGGTTCGGGGGGTTTATATATAGAATAACAGATACCCGGGAGTGTGTTACAGACTGGAGTCTAATCGAGGTGTTCGGATGGTTTATATATAGAATAACAGATACCCAGGAGTGTGTTACAGACTGGAATCTAATCAAGGGTTTCAGGGTGGTTTATATATAGAATAACAGATACCTGTGAGTGAGTTACAGACTGGAATCTAATCGAGGGGTCCGGGGTGGTTTATATATAGAATTACAGATACCCGGGAGTGAGTAACAGACTGGAATCTAATCGAGGTGTATGGGGGGTTTATATATAGAATAACAGATACCCGGGAGTGAGTTACAGACTGGAATCTAATCGAGGTGTTCGGGGATGTTTATATATAGAACAACAGATACCTGGGAGTGAGTTACAGACTGGAATCTAATCGAGGGGTTCGGGGGGTTTATATATAGAATAACACATTCCTGGGTGTGAGTTACAGACTGGAGTCTAATCGATGGGTCCGGGATGGTTTATATATAGAGTAACAGATACCCGGGATTGTGTTACAGACTGGAATCTAATCGAGGGGTTCAGGGTGGTTTATATATAGAATAACAGATACCCGGGAGTGAGTTACAGACTGGAATCTAATCGAGGGGCTCGGGGAGGTTTATATATAGAATAACAGATACCCGGGAGTGAGTTACAGACTGGAATCATATCGAGGGGTTCGGGGGGTTTATATATAGAATAACAGATACCCGGGAGTGAGTTATGGACTGGAGTCTAATCGAGGCGTTCGGATGGTTTATATATAGAATAACAGATACCCAGGAGTGTGTTACAGACTGGAATCTAATCAAGGGTTTCAGGGTGGTTTATATATAGAATAACAGATACCCGGGAGTGAGTTACAGACTGGAATCTAATCGAGGGTTATTGTGGGTTTATATATAGAATAACAGATACCCGGGAGTGAGTTACAGACTGGAATCTAATCGAGGGTTATTGTGGGTTTATATATAGAATAACAGATACCCGGGAGTGAGTTACAGACTGGAATCTAATCGAGGTGTTCGGGGATGTTTATATATAGAACAACAGATACCTGGGAGTGAGTTACAGACTGGAATCTAATCGAGGGGTTCGGGGGGTTTATATATAGAATAACACATTCCTGGGTGTGAGTTACAGACTGGAGTCTAATCGATGGGTCCGGGATGGTTTATATATAGAGTAACAGATACCCGGGATTGTGTTACAGACTGGAATCTAATCGAGGGGTTCAGGGTGGTTTATATATAGAATAACAGATACCCGGGAGTGAGTTACAGACTGGAATCTAATCGAGGGGCTCGGGGAGGTTTATATATAGAATAACAGATACCCGGGAGTGAGTTACAGACTGGAATCATATCGAGGGGTTCGGGGGGTTTATATATAGAATAACAGATACCCGGGAGTGAGTTATGGACTGGAGTCTAATCGAGGCGTTCGGATGGTTTATATATAGAATAACAGATACCCAGGAGTGTGTTACAGACTGGAATCTAATCAAGGGTTTCAGGGTGGTTTATATATAGAATAACAGATACCCGGGAGTGAGTTACAGACTGGAATCTAATCGAGGGTTATTGTGGGTTTATATATAGAATAACAGATACCCGGGAGTGAGTTACAGACTGGAATCTAATCGAGGGTTATTGTGGGTTTATATATAGAATAACAGATACCCGGGAGTGAGTTACAGACTGGATTCTAATCGAAGGGTTCGGGGAGGTTCATATGAAGAATATCAGATACCCGGGTGTGATTTACAGACGGGAATCAAATCGAGGGGTTCGGGGAGGTTTATATATAGAATAACAGATACCTGGGAGTGAGTTACAGACTGGAATCTAATCGAGGGGTCCGGGGTCGTTTATATATAGAATAACAGATACCCGGGATTGTGTTACAGACTGGAATCTAATCGAGGGTTTCAGGGTGGTTTATATATGGAATAACAGATACCGGGAGCGAGTTACAGACTGGAATCTAATCGAGGGGTTCGGGTGGTTTATAAATAGAATAACAGATACCCAGGAGTGAGTTACAGACTGGAATCTATTCGAGAGTTTCGGGGAGGTTTATATATAGAATAACAGATACCCGGGTGTGAGTTACAGACTGGAATCATATCGAGGGGTTCGGGGGGTTTATATATAGAATAACAGATACCCGGGAGTGTGTTACAGACTGGAGTCTAATCGAGGTGTTCGGATGGTTTATATATAGAATAACAGATACCCAGGAGTGTGTTACAGACTGGAATCTAATCAAGGGTTTCAGGGTGGTTTATATATAGAATAACAGATACCTGTGAGTGAGTTACAGACTGGAATCTAATCGAGGCGTCCGGGGTGGTTTATATATAGAATTACAGATACCCGGGAGTGAGTAACAGACTGGAATCTAATCGAGGTGTATGGGGGGTTTATATATAGAATAACAGATACCCGGGAGTGAGTTACAGACTGGAATCTAATCGAGGTGTTCGGGGATGTTTATATATAGAACAACAGATACCTGGGAGTGAGTTACAGACTGGAATCTAATCGAGGGGTTCGGGGTGGTTTATATATAGAATATCAGATACCCGGGAGTGAGTTACAGACTGGATTCTAAGCGAGGGGTTCAGGGTGGTTTATATATAGAATAACAGATACCCGGGAGTGAGTTACAGACTGGATTCTAATCGAGGGGTTCAGGGTGGTTTATATATAGAATAACAGATACCCGGGAGTGAGTTACAGACTGGAATCTAATCGAGGGTTATTGTGGGTTTATATATAGAATAACAGATACCCGGGAGTGAGTTACAGACTGGAATCTAATCGAGGGTTATTGTGGGTTTATATATAGAATAACAGATACCCGGGAGTGAGTTACAGACTGGATTCTAATCGAAGGGTTCGGGGAGGTTCATATGAAGAATATCAGATACCCGGGTGTGATTTACAGACGGGAATCAAATCGAGGGGTTCGGGGAGGTTTATATATAGAATAACAGATACCTGGGAGTGAGTTACAGACTGGAGTCTAATCGAGGGGTCCGGGGTGGTTTATATATAGAATAACAGATACCCGGGATTGTGTTACAGACTGGAATCTAATCGAGGGTTTCAGGGTGGTTTATAAATGGAATAACAGATACCGGGAGCGAGTTACAGACTGGAATCTAATCGAGGGGTTCGGGTGGTTTATAAATAGAATAACAGATACCCAGGAGTGAGTTACAGACTGGAATCTATTCGAGAGTTTCGGGGAGGTTTATATATAGAATAACAGATACCCGGGTGTGAGTTACAGACTGGAATCATATCGAGGGGTTCGGGGGGTTTATATATAGAATAACAGATACCCGGGAGTGTGTTACAGACTGGAGTCTAATCGAGGTGTTCGGATGGTTTATATATAGAATAACAGATACCCAGGAGTGTGTTACAGACTGGAATCTAATCAAGGGTTTCAGGGTGGTTTATATATAGAATAACAGATACCTGTGAGTGAGTTACAGACTGGAATCTAATCGAGGGGTCCGGGGTGGTTTATATATAGAATTACAGATACCCGGGAGTGAGTAACAGACTGGAATCTAATCGAGGTGTATGGGGGGTTTATATATAGAATAACAGATACCCGGGAGTGAGTTACAGACTGGAATCTAATCGAGGTGTTCGGGGATGTTTATATATAGAACAACAGATACCTGGGAGTGAGTTACAGACTGGAATCTAATCGAGGGGTTCGGGGGGTTTATATATAGAATAACACATTCCTGGGTGTGAGTTACAGACTGGAGTCTAATCGATGGGTCCGGGATGGTTTATATATAGAGTAACAGATACCCGGGATTGTGTTACAGACTGGAATCTAATCGAGGGGTTCAGGGTGGTTTATATATAGAATAACAGATACCCGGGAGTGAGTTACAGACTGGAATCTAATCGAGGGGCTCGGGGAGGTTTATATATAGAATAACAGATACCCGGGAGTGAGTTACAGACTGGAATCATATCGAGGGGTTCGGGGGGTTTATATATAGAATAACAGATACCCGGGAGTGAGTTACAGACTGGAATCTAATCGAGGGTTATTGTGGGTTTATATATAGAATAACAGATACCCGGGAGTGAGTTACAGACTGGAATCTAATCGAGGGTTATTGTGGGTTTATATATAGAATAACAGATACCCGGGAGTGAGTTACAGACTGGATTCTAATCGAAGGGTTCGGGGAGGTTCATATGAAGAATATCAGATACCCGGGTGTGATTTACAGACGGGAATCAAATCGAGGGGTTCGGGGAGGTTTATATATAGAATAACAGATACCTGGGAGTGAGTTACAGACTGGAATCTAATCGAGGGGTCCGGGGTCGTTTATATATAGAATAACAGATACCCGGGATTGTGTTACAGACTGGAATCTAATCGAGGGTTTCAGGGTGGTTTATATATGGAATAACAGATACCGGGAGCGAGTTACAGACTGGAATCTAATCGAGGGGTTCGGGTGGTTTATAAATAGAATAACAGATACCCAGGAGTGAGTTACAGACTGGAATCTATTCGAGAGTTTCGGGGAGGTTTATATATAGAATAACAGATACCCGGGTGTGAGTTACAGACTGGAATCATATCGAGGGGTTCGGGGGGTTTATATATAGAATAACAGATACCCGGGAGTGTGTTACAGACTGGAGTCTAATCGAGGTGTTCGGATGGTTTATATATAGAATAACAGATACCCAGGAGTGTGTTACAGACTGGAATCTAATCAAGGGTTTCAGGGTGGTTTATATATAGAATAACAGATACCTGTGAGTGAGTTACAGACTGGAATCTAATCGAGGCGTCCGGGGTGGTTTATATATAGAATTACAGATACCCGGGAGTGAGTAACAGACTGGAATCTAATCGAGGTGTATGGGGGGTTTATATATAGAATAACAGATACCCGGGAGTGAGTTACAGACTGGAATCTAATCGAGGTGTTCGGGGATGTTTATATATAGAACAACAGATACCTGGGAGTGAGTTACAGACTGGAATCTAATCGAGGGGTTCGGGGTGGTTTATATATAGAATATCAGATACCCGGGAGTGAGTTACAGACTGGATTCTAAGCGAGGGGTTCAGGGTGGTTTATATATAGAATAACAGATACCCGGGAGTGAGTTACAGACTGGATTCTAATCGAGGGGTTCAGGGTGGTTTATATATAGAATAACAGATACCCGGGAGTGAGTTACAGACTGGAATCTAATCGAGGGTTATTGTGGGTTTATATATAGAATAACAGATACCCGGGAGTGAGTTACAGACTGGAATCTAATCGAGGGTTATTGTGGGTTTATATATAGAATAACAGATACCCGGGAGTGAGTTACAGACTGGATTCTAATCGAAGGGTTCGGGGAGGTTCATATGAAGAATATCAGATACCCGGGTGTGATTTACAGACGGGAATCAAATCGAGGGGTTCGGGAAGGTTTATATATAGAATAACAGATACCTGGGAGTGAGTTACAGACTGGAGTCTAATCGAGGGGTCCGGGGTGGTTTATATATAGAATAACAGATACCCGGGATTGTGTTACAGACTGGAATCTAATCGAGGGTTTCAGGGTGGTTTATAAATGGAATAACAGATACCGGGAGCGAGTTACAGACTGGAATCTAATCGAGGGGTTCGGGTGGTTTATAAATAGAATAACAGATACCCAGGAGTGAGTTACAGACTGGAATCTATTCGAGAGTTTCGGGGAGGTTTATATATAGAATAACAGATACCCGGGTGTGAGTTACAGACTGGAATCATATCGAGGGGTTCGGGGGGTTTATATATAGAATAACAGATACCCGGGAGTGTGTTACAGACTGGAGTCTAATCGAGGTGTTCGGATGGTTTATATATAGAATAACAGATACCCAGGAGTGTGTTACAGACTGGAATCTAATCAAGGGTTTCAGGGTGGTTTATATATAGAATAACAGATACCTGTGAGTGAGTTACAGACTGGAATCTAATCGAGGGGTCCGGGGTGGTTTATATATAGAATTACAGATACCCGGGAGTGAGTAACAGACTGGAATCTAATCGAGGTGTATGGGGGGTTTATATATAGAATAACAGATACCCGGGAGTGAGTTACAGACTGGAATCTAATCGAGGTGTTCGGGGATGTTTATATATAGAACAACAGATACCTGGGAGTGAGTTACAGACTGGAATCTAATCGAGGGGTTCGGGGGGTTTATATATAGAATAACACATTCCTGGGTGTGAGTTACAGACTGGAGTCTAATCGATGGGTCCGGGATGGTTTATATATAGAGTAACAGATACCCGGGATTGTGTTACAGACTGGAATCTAATCGAGGGGTTCAGGGTGGTTTATATATAGAATAACAGATACCCGGGAGTGAGTTACAGACTGGAATCTAATCGAGGGGCTCGGGGAGGTTTATATATAGAATAACAGATACCCGGGAGTGAGTTACAGACTGGAATCATATCGAGGGGTTCGGGGGGTTTATATATAGAATAACAGATACCCGGGAGTGAGTTATGGACTGGAGTCTAATCGAGGCGTTCGGATGGTTTATATATAGAATAACAGATACCCAGGAGTGTGTTACAGACTGGAATCTAATCAAGGGTTTCAGGGTGGTTTATATATAGAATAACAGATACCTGGGAGTGAGTTACAGACTGGAATCTAATCAAGGGGTCCGGGGTGGTTTATATATAGAATTACAGATACCCGGGAGTGAGTTACAGACTGGAATCTAATCGAGGGGTTCAGGGTGGTTTATATATAGAATAAGAGATACCCGGGCGTGAGTTATAGACTGGAATCTAACCGAGGGGTTCAGGGTGGTTTATATATAGAATATCAGATACCCGGGTGTGAGTTACAGACTGGAATCTAATCGAGGGTTATGGGGGGTTTATATATAGAATAACAGATACCCGGGAGTGAGTTACAGACTGGAATCTAATCGAGGGGTCCGGGGTGGTTTATATATATAACAGATACCCGGGAGTGAGTTACAGACTGGAATCTAATCGAGGGGTTCAGGGTGGTTTATATATAAAATAACAGATACCCGGGAGTGAGTTACAGACTGGAGTCTAATCGAGGGGTTCGCGGAGGTTTATATATAGAATAACAGATACCCGGGAATGAGTTACATACTGGAATCTAATCGAGGGGTTTGGGGTTGTTTATATATAGAATAACAGATACCCGGGAGTGAGTTACAGACTGGAATCTAATCGAGGGGTTCAGGGTGGTTTATATATAGAATAACAGATACCCGGGAGTGAGTTACAGACTGGGCTCTAATCGAGGGTTTCAGGGAGGTTTATATATAGAATAACAGATACCCGGGAGTGAGTTACAGACTGGAGTCTAATCGAGGGGTTCGGGGAGGTTTATATATAGAATAACAGATACCCGGGAGTGTGTTACAGACTGGGCTCTAATCGAGGGGTTCGGGGTGGTTTATATATAGAATAACAGATACCCGGGAGTGTGTTACAGACTGGGCTCTAATCGAGGGGTTCGGGGTGGTTTATATATAGAATAACAGATACCCGGGAGTGAGTTACAGACTGGAATCTAATCGAGGGGTTCAGGGAGGTTTATATATAGAATAACAGATACCCGGGAGTGAGTTACAGACTGGAGTCTAATCGAGGGGTTCGGGGAGGTTTATATATAGAATAACAGATACCCAGGAGTGAGTTACAGACTGGAGTCTAATCGAGGGTTTCAGGGAGGTTTATATATAGAATAACAGATACCCGGGAGTGAGTTACAGACTGGAGTCTAATCGAGGGGTTCGGGGAGGTTTATATATAGAATAACAGATACCCGGGAGTGAGTTACAGACTGGAGTCTAATCGAGGGGTTCGGGGAGGTTTATATATAGAATAACAGATACCCAGGAGTGAGTTACAGACTGGAGTCTAATCGAGGGGTTCAGGGTGGTGCTGGGAGCTGTGTGATATTCAGAGATGAGGACACTCCAACGCTCAAACACATTTGACTTGGTTTCTATTTGTTGATATTGACAGTTTGGCACCTTTACACATAGAGCACGGCCAGTTCATGCATTCAGTCCGGTGCAATCCCATTCGGCAGGTCCCGGTGTGTTACAGACAGGACTCCCAGTCTCAGTTATGCTTTGCCGTGTTTTCCCCCTCTTGCTGGTGAGGCTGCTGTTTCTAATGTGTGCTCAGTCTGACCTCCTGTCAGGAGTAAAACTCCTGTCTGGCCCTTGGTCGCGAGAATGTCAGAGACAGGAGCAGAAGCAGGCCATTCAGCCCCTCGAGGCTGCTGCTGCCCTTTCAGCACTATCACGTCCGCAGTTCTCCCTCCGCCCCACTCTCCCACCCGCTCCACTCAGCTCCCTCCGCGGCCAAGGGTCTCTCTCTGTCTCTCCGTCTGCAGTGGACTGGCCGGCTGGGTGTCTGCAGCTCTCTGAGCGGGAAGGGGGAGTGGGAGGTCCCAGAGATTCACCTCCCCCTCCAGCGGAGAAATCTCTCCTCATCTCAGTCCGATCCCTTCACCCCACTCGCTCGAGGCTCTTCGGCTGAGGAAGCAGCGGTGGAGCAGAGACCCTCTCTTCATCAAACCGATCAAACCCCCCCCCTCCTCTCAACAGCATCCCTTTCAGGGGAAAACCTCTCGTTCTCCTCAACTTCGGAGCATTTCCAGGGAACAGCCCGTCTCACTCCGAGAGAAGGTTCCTTCCGTCTCTCTCCACGAGGCACGTGTTGGGGGGTCTCTCCCCCAGAGTCTCCTTCTCCCTCCCTCTCCCCCGGATCAGTCTCCCCCAGTGTCTCCTTCTCCCTCTCTCTCCCCCGATCAGTCTCCCCCGGAGTCTCCTTCTCCCTCCCTCTCCCCCGGATCAGTCTCCCCCGGAGTCTCCTTCTCCCTCTCTCTCCCCCGGATCAGTCTCCCCCAGAGTCTCCTTCTCCCTCTCTCTCTCCCCCGGATCAGTCTCCCCCGGAGTCTCCTTCTCCCTCTCTCTCCCCCGGATCAGTCTCCCCCGGAGTCTCCTTCTCCCTCTCTCTCCCCCCGATCAGTCTCCCCCGGAGTCTCCTTCTCCCTCTCTCTCCCCCCGATCAGTCTCCCCCGGAGTCTCCTTCTCCCTCTCTCTCCCCCCGATCAGTCTCCCCCGGAGTCTCCTTCTCCCTCCCTCTCCCCCGGATCAGTCTCCCCCAGAGTCTCCTTCTCCCTCTCTCTCCCCCGGATCAGTCTCCCCCGGAGTCTCCTTCTCCCTCTCTCTCCCCCGGATCAGTCTCCCCCAGTGTCTCCTTCTCCCTCCCTCTCCCCCGGATCAGTCTCCCCCAGAGTCTCCTTCTCCCTCTCTCTCCCCCGGATCAGTCTCCCCCGGAGTCTCCTTCTCCCTCTCTCTCCCCCCCATCAGTCTCTCCCGTAGAATCTCCCTCTCTCTCCCCCGGATCAGTCTCCCCCGGAGTCTCCTTCTCCCTCTCTCTCCCCCGGATCAGTCTCCCCCAGAGTCTCCTTCTCCCTCTCTCTCCCCCGGATCAGTCTCCCCCGGAGTCTCCTTCTCCCTCCCTCTCCCCCGGATCAGTCTCCCCCAGAGTCTCCTTCTCCCTCCCTCTCCCCCCGATCAGTCTCTCCCAGAGTCTCCTTCTCCCTCCCTCTCCCCCCCGATCAGTCTCCCCCGGAGTCTCCTTCTCCCTCTCTCTCCCCCGGATCAGTCTCCCCCAGTGTCTCCTTCTCCCTCCCTCTCCCCCGGATCAGTCTCCCCCGGAGTCTCCTTCTCCCTCTCTCTCCCCCGGATCAGTCTCCCCCAGTGTCTCCTTCTCCCTCTCTCTCCCCCCCGGATCAGTCTCCCCCAGAGTCTCCTTCTCCCTCCCTCTCCCCCCCATCAGTCTCCCCCGTAGAATCTCCCTCTCTCTCCCCCCGATCAGTCTCCCCCGGAGTCTCCTTCTCCCTCCCTCTCCCCCGGATCAGTCTCCCCCGGAGTCTCCTTCTCCCTCCCTCTCCCCCGGATCAGTCTCCCCCAGAGTCTCCTTCTCCCTCCCTCTCCCCCCGATCAGTCTCCCCCAGAGTCTCCTTCTCCCTCCCTCTCCCCCGGATCAGTCTCCCCCGGAGTCTCCTTCTCCCTCCCTCTCCCCCGGATCAGTCTCCCCCAGAGTCTCCTTCTCCCTCCCTCTCCCCCGGATCAGTCTCCCCCAGAGTCTCCTTCTCCCTCCCTCTCCCCCCCATCAGTCTCCCCCGTAGAATCTCCCTCTCTCTCCCCCGGATCAGTCTCCCCCGGAGTCTCCTTCTCCCTCTCTCTCCCCCGGATCAGTCTCCCCCAGAGTCTCCTTCTCCCTCTCTCTCCCCCGGATCAGTCTCCCCCGGAGTCTCCTTCTCCCTCCCTCTCCCCCGGATCAGTCTCCCCCAGAGTCTCCTTCTCCCTCCCTCTCCCCCCGATCAGTCTCTCCCAGAGTCTCCTTCTCCCTCCCTCTCCCCCCGATCAGTCTCCCCCGGAGTCTCCTTCTCCCTCTCTCTCCCCCGGATCAGTCTCCCCCAGTGTCTCCTTCTCCCTCCCTCTCCCCCGGATCAGTCTCCCCCGGAGTCTCCTTCTCCCTCTCTCTCCCCCGGATCAGTCTCCCCCAGTGTCTCCTTCTCCCTCTCTCTCCCCCCCGGATCAGTCTCCCCCAGAGTCTCCTTCTCCCTCCCTCTCCCCCCCATCAGTCTCCCCCGTAGAATCTCCCTCTCTCTCCCCCCGATCAGTCTCCCCCGGAGTCTCCTTCTCCCTCCCTCTCCCCCGGATCAGTCTCCCCCGGAGTCTCCTTCTCCCTCCCTCTCCCCCGGATCAGTCTCCCCCAGAGTCTCCTTCTCCCTCCCTCTCCCCCGGATCAGTCTCCCCCAGAGTCTCCTTCTCCCTCTCTCTCTCCCCGATCAGTCTCCCCCGGAGTCTCCTTCTCCCTCTCTCTCCCCCGGATCAGTCTCCCCCAGAGTCTCCTTCTCCCTCTCTCTCCCCCGGATCAGTCTCCCCCAGAGTCTCCTTCTCCCTCCCTCTCCCCCGGATCAGTCTCCCCCAGAGTCTCCTTCTCCCTCTCTCTCCCCCCGATCAGTCTCCCCCAGTGTCTCCTTCTCCCTCCCTCTCCCCCCGATCAGTCTCTCCCAGAGTCTCCTTCTCCCTCTCTCCCCCCGATCAGTCTCTCCCAGAGTCTCCTTCTCCCTCCCTCTCCCCTGGATCAGTCTCCCCCAGAGTCTCCTTCTCCCTCCCTCTCCCCCCGATCAGTCTCTCCCAGAGTCTCCTTCTCCCTCCCTCTCCCCTGGATCAGTCTCCCCCAGAGTCTCCTTCTCCCTCCCTCTCCCCCGGATCAGTCTCCCCCGTAGAACTTCCCTCTCTCTCCCCCGGATCAGTCTCCCCCGGAGTCTCCTTCTCCCTCTCTCTCTCCCCCCGATCAGTCTCTCCCGGAGTCTCCTTCTCCCTCCCTCTCCCCCCCATCAGTCTCCCCCGTAGAACTTCCCTCTCTCTCCCCCGATCAGTCTCCCCCGGAGTCTCCTTCTCCCTCTCTCCCCCCGATCAGTCTCCCCCGTAGAATCTCCCTCTCTCTCCCCCCGATCAGTCTCCCCCGTAGAATCTCCCTCTCTCTCTCCCCGATCAGTCTCCCCCGTAGAATCTCCCTCTCTCTCCCCCCGATCAGTCTCCCCCGTAGAATCTCCCTCTCTCTCCCCCCGATCAGTCTCCCCCCGTAGAATCTCCCCCTCTCTCCCCCCGATCAGTCTCTCCCAGAGTCTCCTTCTCGCTCTCTCTCCCCCCCACCAACGCTCCTTTTCCCAGCTTGAGCGATTCTCTCCCCTCCTCCTGCTCTCGGTTACCCCCCTCACCGCCCGGGGGGTCTCTCCCTAGCAGACGTGGGTGCGATGGTGCAGAGAGAAGTTGGACAGGTCGTTGAAACACTTGCCACAAACAGGACACTTGAAGGGACTCTCCCCGGTGTGGACCTGCTTGTGCTGCGCCAGGTGCACCCAATCCTTGAAATACTTGCCGCAGTCCGAGCACTGGAAGGGCTTGTCACCCATGTGGCTTCTCTGGTGCCTGGCGAAGGTGGCGGTGCCATCGAAGCTGACGCCACACACGGAGCAGATGAAGAGCTGCTCCTCCCGGGGGCAGGCGAGCAGGGGCTTCAGCCCCCCAGCTAGCTGCTGGGCACCGCGTCCCCTCCTGCGCTGCGTTTCCATAGCAAACAGGCCAAGGGCCGGCTCGGTCAGGGGCGGCCGGACAACTTCCTTCATCACACCAGGCCCCAGAAAACAAGCACAACAAGAGGAAGAGATGAGACAGAGAGACACAGACACAGAGAGAGAGAGAGAGAGACACAGACAGACACAGAGAGACACAGAGAGAGAGACACAGACACAGAGAGAGAGAGAGAGAGACACAGACAGACACAGAGAGACACAGAGAGAGAGACAGAGAGAAAGAGAGACACAGACACAGAGAGAGAGAGACAGAGAGAGAGAGAGACAGAGAGAGAGAGACAGAGACACAGAGAGAGAGAGAGAGAGACACAGACACAGAGAGAGAGAGAGAGAGACACAGACAGACACAGAGAGAGAGAGACACAGACACAGAGAGAGAGAGAGAGAGACACAGAGAGAGACAGAGAGAGAGAGACACAGACACAGAGAGAGAGAGAGAGAGAGACACAGACAGACACAGAGAGAGAGAGACACAGACACAGAGAGAGAGAGAGAGAGAGAGAGAGACAGAGAGAGACAGAGCGAGAGACACAGACACAGAGAGAGAGAGAGAGAGAGAGACACAGACAGACACAGAGAGAGAGAGACACACACACAGAGAGAGAGAGAGACAAAGACACAGAGAGAGACACAGACACAGAGAGAGAGAGAGAGAGAGACACAGACAGACACAGACAGAGAGAGACACACACAGAGAGACACAGAGAGAGAGAGAGACACAGACACAGAGAGAGAGAGACACAGACACACAGAGAGAGAGAGAGACACACAGACACACACAGAGAGACACAGAGAGAGAGACACAGACACAGAGAGAGAGAGAGAGACACAGACAGACACAGAGAGAGAGACAGAGACACAGACACAGAGAGAGAGAGACACAGACACAGAGAGAGAGAGAGAGAGAGAGACACAGACAGACACAGAGAGAGAGAGACACACACAGAGAGACACAGAGAGAGAGAGAGACACAGACACAGAGAGAGAGAGACACACACAGAAAGAGAGAGAGACACACACACAGAGAGACAGAGAGAGAGAGACACACAGACACAGAGAAAGAGAGAGAGAGACACAGACAGACACAGAGAGAGAGGGACACACACAGAAAGGGAGAGAGAGAGACACACACAGAGAGAGAGAGAGACACAGACAGACACAGAAAGAGAGACACACACAGAAAGAGAGAGACACACACAGAAAGACACAGAGAGAGAGACACACACACAGAAAGACACAGAGAGAGACACAGACAGACACAGAAAGACACGGAGAGAGAGACACACACACAGAAAGACACAGAGAGAGAGAGACACACACAGAAAGACATGGAGAGAGAGACACACACACAGAAAGACACAGAGAGAGAGACACAGACAGACACAGAAAGAGAGACACACATACAGAAAGACACAGAGAGAGACACACACAGAAAGACACAGAGAGAGAGACACACACACAGAAAGACACAGAGAGAGACACACAAACACAGAAAGACACAGAGAGAGAGACACACTCAGAAAGACACAGAGAGAGACACACACACACAGAAAGACACAGAGAGAGAGAGACACACACACAGAAAGACACAGAGAGAGAGAGACACACACAGTAAGAGACAGAGAGAGAGACACACATACAGAAAGACACAGAGAGAGAGACACACACAGAAAGAGACAGAGAGAGAGACACACACACAGAAAGACACAGAGAGAGAGACACACATACAGAAAGACACAGAGAGAGAGACACACACAGAAAGACACAGAGAGAGAAACACACACAGAAAGACACAGAGAGAACACACACACACAGAAAGACACAAAAAGAGAGACACACACAGTAAGAGACAGAGAGAGAGACACACATACAGAAAGAGACAGAGAGAGAGACACACACACAGAAAGAGACAGAGAGAGAGACACACATACAGAAAGACACGGAGAGAGACACACACAGAAAGACACAGAGAGAGAGACACACACAGTAAGAGACAGAGAGAGAGACACACACACAGAAAGACACAGAGAGAGAGACACACACAGAAAGAGACAGAGAGAGACACACACACACAGAAAGAGACAGAGAGACACACACACAGAAAGAGACAGAGAGAGAGACACACATACAGAAAGACACAGAGAGAGACACACATAGAGAGAGACACACACACACAGAAAGAGACAGAGAGAGACACACACACACAGAAAGACACAGAGAGAGACACACACAGAAAGAGACAGAGACACACACAGAAAGAGAGACACACACACACACAGAAGGAGGCAGAGAGAGAGACACACACACAGAAAGACACAGAGAGAGAGACACACACAGAAAGACACAGAGAGAGACACATACAGAAAGACACAGAGAGAGACACATACAGAAAGACACAGAAAGAGAGACACACACACAGAAAGACACAGAGAGAGAGACACAGACAGACACAGAAAGACACAGAGAGAGAGAGACACACACACAGAAAGACACAGAGAGAGGGAGACACACACAGAAAGACACGGAGAGAGAGACACACACACAGAAAGACACAGAGAGAGACACACAAACAGACACAGAAAGAGAGACACACATACAGAAAGACACAGAGAGAGACACACACAGAAAGACACAGAGAGAGAGACACACACACAGAAAGACACAGAGAGAGAGACACACACACAGAAAGACACAGAGAGAGAGACACACTCAGAAAGACAGAGAGAGACACACAAACACAGAAAGACACAGAGAGAGAGAGAGACAAACACTCAGAAAAACAGAGAGAGAGAGAGACACACACACAGAAAGACACAGAGAGAGAGAGACACACACAGAAAGACACAGAGAGAGTCACACACACACAGAAAGACACCGAGAGAGAGAGAGAGACAAACACTCAGAAAGACACAGAGAGAGAGACACACACACACACAGAAAGACACAAAAAGAGAGACACACACAGTAAGAGACAGAGAGAGAGACACACATACAGAAAGAGACAGAGAGAGAGACACACACACAGAAAGAGACAGAGAGAGAGACACACATACAGAAAGACACGGAGAGAGACACACACAGAAAGACACAGAGAGAGAGACACACACAGTAAGAGACAGAGAGAGAGACACACACACAGAAAGACACAGAGAGAGAGACACACATACAGAAAGACACAGAGAGAGACACACATAGAGAGAGACACACACACACAGAAAGAGACAGAGAGAGACACACACACACAGAAAGACACAGAGAGAGACACACACAGAAAGAGACAGAGACACACACAGAAAGAGAGACACACACACACAGAAAGAGGCAGAGAGAGACACACTCACACAGAAAGACACAGAGAGAGAGACACACACAGAAAGACACAGAGAGAGACACATACAGAAAGACACAGAGAGAGACACATACAGAAAGACACAGAAAGAGAGACACACACACAGAAAGACACAGAGAGAGAGACACAGACAGACACAGAAAGACACAGAGAGAGGGAGACACACACAGAAAGACACGGAGAGAGAGACACACACACAGAAAGACACAGAGAGAGACACACAAATAGACACAGAAAGAGAGACACACATACAGAAAGACACAGAGAGAGACACACACAGAAAGACACCGAGAGAGAGAGAGAGACAAACACTCAGAAAGACACAGAGAGAGAGAGAGACACACACAGAAAGACACAGAGAGAGAGACACACACAGTAAGAGACAGAGAGAGAGACACATACAGAAAGACACAGAGAGAGAGACACACACAGAAAGAGACAGAGAGAGACACACACACAGAAAGACACAGAGAGAGAGACACACATACAGAAAGACACAGAGAGAGAGACACACACAGAAAGACACAGAGAGAGACACACACACACAGAAAGACACAGAGAGAGACACACACACAGAAAGACACAGAGAGAGACACACACACAGAAAGAGACAGAGAGAGACACACACACAGAAAGACACAGAGAGAGAGACACACAGAGAAATACAGAGAGAGACACACACACACAGTAAGAGACAGAGAGAGAGACACACATACAGAAAGAGACAGAGAGAGAGAGACACACATACAGAAAGACACGGAGAGAGACACACACAGAAAGACACAGAGAGAGAGACACACACAGTAAGAGACAGAGAGAGAGACACACACACAGAAAGAGACAGAGACACACACACACAGAAAGAGACAGAGAGAGACACACACACACAGAAAGACACAGAGAGAGACACACACAGAAAGAATCAGAGACACACACAGAAAGAGAGACACACACACACAGAAAGAGGCAGAGAGAGACACACACACACAGAAAGACACAGAGAGACACACACAGAAAGACACAGAGAGAGACACATACAGAAAGACACAGAGAGAGACACATACAGAAAGACACAGAAAGAGAGACACACACACAGAAAGACACAGAGAGAGAGACACAGACAGACACAGAAAGACACGGAGAGAGAGAGACACACACACAGAAAGACACGGAGAGAGGGAGACACACACAGAAAGACACGGAGAGAGAGACACACACACAGAAAGACACAGAGAGAGACACACAAACAGAAACAGAAAGAGAGACACACATACAGAAAGACACAGAGAGAGACACACATAGAAAGACACAAAGAGAGAGACACACACACAGAAAGACACAGAGAGAGACACACACACACAGAAAGACACTGAGAGAGACACATACAGAAAGACACAGAGAGAGACACATACAGAAAGACACAGAAAGAGAGACACACACACAGAAAGACACAGAGAGAGAGACACAGACAGACACAGAAAGACACGGAGAGAGAGAGACACACACACAGAAAGACACGGAGAGAGGGAGACACACACAGAAAGACACGGAGAGAGAGACACACACACAGAAAGACACAGAGAGAGACACACAAACAGACACAGAAAGAGAGACACACATACAGAAAGACACAGAGAGAGACACACATAGAAAGACACAGAGAGAGAGACACACACACAGAAAGACACAGAGAGAGACACACACACACAGAAAGACACTGAGAGAGACACACTCAGAAAGACACAGAGAGAGACACACACACACAG
Organism: Carcharodon carcharias; assembly: GCF_017639515.1. Lineage (NCBI taxonomy): Eukaryota > Metazoa > Chordata > Chondrichthyes > Lamniformes > Lamnidae > Carcharodon > Carcharodon carcharias. The sequence goes on along the minus strand of NW_024470830.1, from coordinate 92,374 downwards.
AAAGACACAGAGAGAGAGAGAGAGACAAAAACACAGAAAGACAGAGAGAGAGAGAGACACACACACAGAAAGACACAGAGAGAGAGACACACACACAGAAAGACACAGAGAGGGAGACACACACAGTAAGAGACAGAGAGAGAGACACACATACAGAAAGACAGAGAGAGAGACACAGACAGAAAGACAGAGAGAGAGAGACACACACAGTAAGAGACAGAGAGAGAGACACACATACAGAAAGACACAGAGAGAGAGACACACACACAGAAAGAGACAGAGAGAGACACACACACAGAAAGACACAGAGAGAGAGACACACAGAGAAATACAGAGAGAGACACACACACACAGTAAGAGACAGAGAGAGAGACACACACAGTAAGAGACAGAGAGAGAGACACACATACAGAAAGACACAGAGAGAGACACACACAGAAAGACACAGAAAGAGAGACACACACAGAAAGAGGCAGAGAGAGAGACACACACACAGAAAGACACAGAGAGAGAGACACACACAGAAAGACACAGAGAGAGACACACACAGAAAGAGACAGAGACACACACAGAAAGACACAGAAAGAGAGACACACACACAGAAAGACACAGAGAGAGAGACACACACACAGAAAGACACAGAAAGAGAGACACACACAGTAAGAGACAGAGAGAGAGACATACATACAGAAAGACACAGAGAGAGGGACACACACAGAAAGAGACAGAGAGAGTCACACACACAGAAAGAGACAGAGAGAGAGACACACATACAGAAAGACACGGAGAGAGACACACACAGAAAGACACAGAGAGAGAGACACACACAGTAAGAGACAGAGAGAGAGACACACACACAGAAAGACACAGAGAGAGAGACACACACAGAAAGAGACAGAGAGAGAGACACACACACAGAAAGAGACAGAGAGACACACACACAGAAAGAGACAGAGAGAGAGACACACATACAGAAAGACACAGAGAGAGACACACACAGAGAAAGACACAGAGAGAGACACACACACACACAGAAAGAGACAGAGAGAGACACACACACACAGAAAGACACAGAGAGAGACACACACAGAAAGAGACAGAGACACACACAGAAAGAAAGACACACACACACAGAAAGAGGCAGAGAGAGACACACACACACAGAAAGACACAGAGAGAGAGACACACACAGAAAGACACAGAGAGAGACACATACAGAAAGACACAGAGAGAGACACATACAGAAAGACACAGAAAGAGAGACACACATACTGAAAGACACAGAGAGAGAGACACACAGAGAAAGACACAGAGAGAGACACACACACAGAAAGACACAGAGAGAGACACACACACAGAAAGACACAGAGAGGGAGACACACACAGTAAGAGACAGAGAGAGAGACACACATACAGAAAGACAGAGAGAGAGACACAGACAGAAAGACAGAGAGAGAGAGACACACACAGTAAGAGACAGAGAGAGAGACACACATACAGAAAGACACAGAGAGAGAGACACACACACAGAAAGAGACAGAGAGAGACACACACACAGAAAGACACAGAGAGAGAGACACACAGAGAAATACAGAGAGAGACACACACACACAGTAAGAGACAGAGAGAGAGACACACACACAGAAAGACACAGAGAGAGAGACACACATACAGAAAGACACAGAGAGAGACACACACAGAAAGACACAGAAAGAGAGACACACACAGAAAGAGGCAGAGAGAGAGACACACACACAGAAAGACACAGAGAGAGAGACACACACAGAAAGACACAGAGAGAGACACACACAGAAAGAGACAGAGACACACACAGAAAGACACAGAAAGAGAGACACACACACAGAAAGACACAGAAAGAGAGACACACACAGTAAGAGACAGAGAGAGAGACATACATACAGAAAGACACAGAGAGAGGGACACACACAGAAAGAGACAGAGAGAGTCACACACACAGAAAGAGACAGAGAGAGAGACACACATACAGAAAGACACGGAGAGAGACACACACAGAAAGACACAGAGAGAGAGACACACACAGTAAGAGACAGAGAGAGAGACACACACACAGAAAGACACAGAGAGAGAGACACACACAGAAAGAGACAGAGAGAGAGACACACACACAGAAAGAGACAGAGAGACACACACACAGAAAGAGACAGAGAGAGAGACACACATACAGAAAGACACAGAGAGAGACACACACAGAGAAAGACACAGAGAGAGACACACACACACAGAAAGAGACAGAGAGAGACACACACACACAGAAAGACACAGAGAGAGACACACATACAGAAAGACACAGAGAGAGACACACACAGAGAAAGACACAGAGAGAGACACACACACACAGAAAGAGACAGAGAGAGACACACACACACAGAAAGACACAGAGAGAGACACACACAGAAAGAGACAGAGACACACACAGAAAGAAAGACACACACACACAGAAAGAGGCAGAGAGAGACACACACACACAGAAAGACACAGAGAGAGAGACACACACAGAAAGACACAGAGAGAGACACATACAGAAAGACACAGAGAGAGACACATACAGAAAGACACAGAAAGAGAGACACACATACTGAAAGACACAGAGAGAGAGACACAGACAGACACAGAAAGACACGGAGAGAGAGAGACACACACACAGAAAGACACAGAGAGAGAGAGACACACACAGAAAGACACGGAGAGAGAGACACACACACAGAAAGACACAGAGAGAGACACACAGACAGACACAGAAAGAGAGACACACATACAGAAAGACACAGAGAGAGACACACACAGAAAGACAGAGAGAGAGAGACACACACACAGAAAGACACAGAGAGAGACACACACACACAGAAAGGCAGAGAGAGAGACACACTCAGAAAGACACAGAGAGAGACACACACACACAGAAAGACACAGAGAGGGAGACACACACAGTAAGAGACAGAGAGAGAGACACACATACAGAAAGACACAGAGAGAGAGACACACACAGAAAGACAGAGAGAGAGAGACACACACAGTAAGAGACAGAGAGAGAGACACACATACAGAAAGACACAGAGAGAGAGACACACACACAGAAAGAGACAGAGAGAGACACACATACAGAAAGACACAGAGAGAGAGACACACAGAGAAAGACACAGAGAGAGACACACACACAGAAAGACACAGAGAGAGACACACACATACAGAAAGACACAGAGAGAGACACACACAGAAAGACACAGAGAGAGAGACACACACACAGAAAGACACAGAGAGAGAGACACACACACAGAAAGACACAGAGAGACACACATACAGAAAGACACAGTGAGAGACACACACAGAAAGACACAGAAAGAGAGACACACACACAGAAAGAGGCAGAGAGAGAGAGACACACACACAGAAAGACACAGAGAGACACACACAGAAAGACACAGAGAGAGACACACACAGAAAGACACAGAAAGAGAGACACACACACAGAAAGAGGCAGAGAGAGACACACACACACAGAAAGACACAGAGAGAGAGACACACACAGAAAGACACAGAGAGAGACACATACAGAAAGACACAGAGAGAGACACACACAGAAAGACACAGAAAGAGAGACACAAACACAGAAAGACACAGAGAGAGAGAGACACACACACAGATAGAGACAGAGAGAGAAAGAGACAGAGAATGACAGAGAGAGAGAGACAGGCAGAGGGAGAGAAAAAGAGAAACAGGCAGACAAAGCAAGAGACAGGGAGACAGAAGGAGAGAGAGACAGACAGAGAGAGGGAGAGACAGAGAGAGAGAGAAATACCGAGGGTGAGTGAAAGGCAGACAGAGGGACAGACACAGAAAGACAGACCCATACACAGATCCAAACAGATAGTCTGACCCCAGACAGATAAATAAAAACAGACAGGGTGACAAATCTAGACCCAGTATCTCAGAGTGAGGCAGGGTCCTTGACAGACAGACACAGGGACAGATCTCAGACTCAGACTCAGTCAGAAAGGCACAATCAAATATGAAGACAGATACACTCAATCAGACAGACACTCAGATACAGACAGGCACTCTCAGACAGATGCAGTTAGACTCAGGCAGACACAGGCAGTCATATACACTCATGCAGATATACTCAGAGTCAAATCAGTCAGATACACTCAGACAGACAGCTACACTCATGCAGGTACACTCAAAATCAGTCAGTCGGATACAGTGAGACTCAGTCAGATATGGTCAGACAGATACAGTCAGACTCAGTCAATCAAATACAGTCAGACTCAATCAAATACAGTCAGACAGATTCAGTCAGACAAACACACTCAGACCAAGTCAGATTCAGTCAGTCAGACCCACTCAGACACAGTAAGGCCCAAGCAGTCAGATACCGTCAGGCTCAGTCAGCCCCAGTCAGTCAGATACAGTCAGGACTAGTCAGAGTCAGTTAGACCCAGTCCTAGTCAGTCAGACTCAGTCCCAGTCAGTCAGACTCAGCAAGTCAGATTCAGCAAGCCAGACTCAATCAGTCAGATACAGCAAGGCTCAATTAGTCAGTCAGATACAATCAGATGGATACAGTCAGTCAGACAGACTCAGCCAGTCAGGTAAACTCAGTCAGTCAGGTACACTCATTCAGTCAGACTCAGTCAGTCAGATACAATCAGACTCAATCAGATGGAAACAGTCACACAGATACAGTCAGTCAGATAAACCCAGTCAGCCAGACTCAGTTAGACAGATACAGTCAGTCAGCCAGATACAGTCAGCCAGATACAGTCAGTCAGTCAGACACAGTCAAATATACTCAGTCAGTCATACATAGTCAGACTCACTCAGATACAGTCAGACAGATACTCTCAGTCAGACAGATACGCTCAGTAAGTCAGATACAGTCAGACAGGCTCACTCATTCAGTCAGATACAGTCAGACTCACTCACTCAGTCGGTCAGATACACTCAGTCAGACAGATACACTCAGTCAGGCAGACTGAGTCAGTCAGGTATGGTCAGACTCAGTCAGTCAGATACACTCAGCCAGTCAGGTACAGTCAGTCTGATTCAGTAAGCCTCACTTACTCTGTCAGACTCAGTCAGTCAGATACACCCAGCCACTCAGATACAGTCAGATACAGTTAGCCTCACTCACTGAGACAGGTACAGTCAGACTCAGTCAGACAGACTCACTCAGCCAGTCAGATACAGTTAGACTCAGTCAGACAGACTCACTCAGTCAGTCAGATACAGTCAGACAGACTCGCTCAGTCAGTCAGATACACTCAGTCAGTCAAATACAGTCAGACAGACACGCTCAGTCAGATACACTCAGTCAGATGCAGTCAGACAGACTCGCTCAGTCAGTCAGATACAGTCAGACTCAGACAGACTCATTCAGTCAGTCAGATACAGTCAGACTCAGACAGACTCACTCAGTCAGTCAGATACAATCAGCCAGTCAGATACACTCAGTCAGTCAGATACAGTCAGACAGACTCACTCAGTCAGCATCAGTCAGTCAGGTATAATCAGCCAGTCAGATACAGCTGGACTAGTCAGACAGACTCACTCAGCCAGTCAGATACAGTCAGACTCAGTCAGACAGATTCCCTTAGTCGCTCAGATACAGTCAGATTCAGTCAGACAAACTCACTCAGCCAGTCAGATACAGTCAGACAACCTCAGTCAGTCAGGTACAATCAGTCAGTCAGATACAATCAGCCAGTCAGATAGTCAGTCAGACTCACCCATTCAGTCAGATACAGTCAGACTCAGTCAGACAGACTCACTCACTCAGTCAGATACAGTCAGACTCAGTCAGACCGACTCACTCAGTCAGATACAGTCAGACAGACTCACTCAGTCAGATACAGTCAGACAGACTCACTCAGTCAGTCAGATACAGTCTGACTCACTCAGACAGCCTCAGTCAGTCAGACAGCCTCAGTCAGTCAGATACAATCAGCCAGTCAGATACAGTCAGACAGACTCACTCACTCAGTCAGATACAGTCAGACTTAGTCAGACAGACTCAATCAGTCAGATACACTCAGGCTCAGTCATACAGACTCACTCAGCCAGTCAGATACAATCAGCCAGTCAGAAACAGTCAGACAGACTCACTCAGTCAGTCAGATACAGTCAGACTCAATCAGTCAGTCAGATACCGTCAGACTCAGTCAGACAGACTCAGTCAGTCAGTCAGATACAATCAGTCAGTCAGATACACTCAGCCAATCAGAATCAATCAGACAGACTCACTCAGTCAGTCAGATACAGTCAGACAGACTCACTCAGTTAGCCTCAGTCAGTTAGGTACAATCAGCCAGTCAGATACAGTTGGACTAGTCAGACAGACTCACTCAGCCAGACAGATACAGTCAGACTCAGTCAGACAGACTCACTTAGTCGCTCAGATACAGTCAGATTCAGTCAGACAAACTCACTCAGCTAGTCAGATACAGTCAGACAGCCTCAGTCAGTCAGGTACACTCAGTCAGTCAGATACAATCAGCCAGTCAGACTCAGTCAGACAGACTCACTCAATAAGTCAGATACAGTCAGACTCAGTCAGTCAGACTCACTCAGTCAGACAGACTCACTCAATCAGATACAGTCAGACAGACTCACTCGGTCAGTCAGATACAGTCTGACTCAGTCAGACAGCCTCAGTCAGTCAGACAGCCTCAGGCAGTCAGATACAATCAGCCAGTCAGATACAATCAGCCAGTCAGATACAATTAGCCAGTCAGATACAGTCAGACAGACTCACTCAGTCAGATACAGTCAGACAGACTCACTCAGTCAGATACAGTCAGACAGACTCACTCAGTCAGTCAGATACGGTCTGACTCACTCAGACAGCCTCAGTCAGTCAGACAGCCTCAGTCAGTCAGATACAATCAGCCAGTCGGATACAATCAGACAGACTCACTTAGTCAGATACAGTCAGACTCAATAAGACAGACTCACTCAGCCAGTCAGACTCAGTCAGACAGACTCAGTCAGTCAGATACAGTCCGACTCAGTCAGTCAGATACACTCAGTCAGTCAGATACAGTTGGACTAGTCAGACAGACTCACTCAGCCAGTCAGATACAGTCAGACTCAGTCAGACAGACTCACCTAGTTCACTCAGATACAGTCAGACAAACTCACACAGCCATTCAGATACAGTCAGACAGCCTCAGTCAGTCAGGTACACTCAGTCAGTCAGATACAATCAGCCAGTCAGATAGTCAGTCAGACTCACCCAGTCAGTCAGATACAGTCAGACTCAGTCATGCAGACTCAGTAAGTCAGTCAGATACAGTCAGACTCAGTCACACAGACTCACTCAGTCAGATACAGTCAGACAGACTCACTCAGTCAGATACAGTCAGGCAGACTCACTCAGCCAGTCAGATACAATCAGCCAGTCAGATACAGTCAGACAGACTCACTCACTCAGTCAGATACAGTCTGACTCACTCAGACAGCCTCAGTCAGTCAGATACAATCAGCCAGTCAGATACAGTCAGACAGACTCACTCACTCAATCAGATACAGTCAGACTTAGTCAGACAGACTCAGTCAGTCAGATACATTCCAGCTCAGTCAGACAGACTCACACAGCCAGTCAGATACAATCAGCCAGTCAGATACAGTCAGACAGACTCACTCAGTCAGTCAGACTCAGTCAGACAGACTTAATAAGACAGACTCACTCAGCCAGTCAGATACAGTCAGACGCAGTCAGACAGACTCAGTCAGTCAGATACAGTCCGACTCAGTCAGTCAGATACAGTCAGTCAGTCAGATACAGTCAGACAGACTCACTCAGTCAGCCTCAGTCAGTCAGGTACAATCAGCCAGTCAGATACAGTTGGACTAGTCAGACAGACTCAATCAGTAAGTCAGATACAGTCAGACTCAGTCAGAAAGACTCACTTAGTCGCTCAGATACAGTCAGATTCAGGCAGACAAACTCACTCAGCCAGTCAGATACAGTCAGACAGCCTCAGTCAGTCAGGTACACTCAGTCAGTCAGATACAATCAGCTAGTCAGATAGTCAGTCAGACTCACCCAGTCAGTCAGATACAGTCAGACTCAGTCAGACAGACTCACTCAGTCAGATCCAGGCAGACAGACTCACTCAGTCAGTCAGATACAGTCTGACTCAGTCAGACTGCCTCAGTCAGTCAGATACAATCAGCCAGTCAGATACAATCAGCCAGTCAAGACAGTCAGACAGACTCACTCACTCAGTCAGCTACAGTCAGACTTAGTCAGACAGACTCATTCAGTCAGATACACTCAGTCAGTCAGATACAATCAGCCAGTCAGACAGACTCAGTCCGACTCAGTCAGACAGACTCACTCAGCCAGTCGGATACAGTCAAACTCAGTCAGACGGACTCACTCAGTCTGTCAGATACAGTCAGTCAGTCAGATGCACATAGTCAGTCAGATACAGTCAGACTCAGTCAGACTCACTCAGTAAGTCAGATACAGTCAGACTCAGTCAGACAGACTCACTCAGTCAGATACAGTCAGACAGACTCACTCAGTCAGATCCAGACAGACAGACTCACTCAGTCAGTCAGATACAGTCTGACTCAGTCAGACAGCCTCAGTCAGTCAGATACAATCAGCCAGTCAGATACAATCAGCCAGTCAAGACAGTCAGACAGACTCACTCACTCAGTCAGCAACAGTCAGACTTAGTCAGACAGACTCAGCCAGTCAGATACAGTCAGACAGCCTCAGTCAGTCAGGTACACTCAGTCAGTCAGATACAATCAGCCAGTCAGATACAATCAGCCAGTCAGATAGTCAGTCAGACTCACCCAGTCAGATAGTCAGTCAGACTCACCCAGTCAGATAGTCAGTCAGACTCACCCAGTCAGTCAGAAACAGTCAGACTCAGTCAGGCTCACTCTGTCAGTCAGATACAGTCTGACTCAGTCAGACAGCCTCAGTCAGTCAGACAGCCTCAGTCAGTCAGATACAATCAGCCAGGCAAGACAGTCAGACAGATTCACTCAGTCAGCTACAGTCAGACTTAGTCAGACAGACTCAGACAGTCAGATACACTCAGACTCAGTCAGACAGACTCACTCAGCCAGTCAGATACAATCAGCCAGTCAGATACAGTCAGACCGACTCACTCAGTCAGTCAGACTCAATAAGACAGACTCACTCAGCCAGTCAGATACACTCAGACTCAGTCAGACAGACTCAGTCAGATACAGTCCGACTCAGTCAGTCAGATACACTCAGTCAGTCAGATACAGTCAGACTCAGTCAGACAGACTCACTCAGTCAGTCAGATACAGTCAGACTCAGTCAGACAAACTAATTCAGTCAGATACACTCAGTCAGTCAGATACAATCAGCCAGTCAGATACAGTCAGACAGACTCAGTCTGACTCAGTCAGACAGACTCACTCAGCCAGTCAGATACAGTCAGACTCAGTCAGACAGACTCACTCAGTCAGTCAGATGCACTTAGTCAGTCAGATACAGTCAGACAGACTCACTCAGCCAGTAAAATACAGTCAGACTCAGACAGCCTCAGTCAGTCAGATACACTCAGTCAGATACAATCAGCCAGTCAGATACAGTCAGACAGACTCACTCAGTCAGTCAGAGACACCCAGTCAGTCAGATACAGTCAGACTCAGTCAGTCAGATACACACAGTCAATCAGATACAGTCAGACCCAGTCAGTCAGATACAATCAGTCAGTCAGACTCAGTCAGACAGACTCAGTCAATCAGATACACTCAGTCAGTCAGATACAGTCAGGCAGACTCATTGAGTCGGAGACACCCTGTCAGTCAGATACAGTCAGACTCAGCCAGTCAGATACAATCAGTCAGTCAGACTCTTAGTCAGACAGACTCAGTCAGTCAGACTCACTCAGCCAGTCAGACTCAGTCAGACAGACTCACTCAGCCAGTCAGATACAGTCAGACTCAGTCAGACAGACTCATTCAGTCAGATACACTCAAACAGTCAGATAAAATCAGCCAGTCAGATACAGTCAGACAGACTCACTCAGTCAGTCAGAGACACCCAGTCAGATACAGTCAGACTCAGTCAGTCAGATACAATCAGTCAGATACTCAGTCAGTCAGACTCAGTCAGTCAGATACACTCAGTCAGTCAGACACAGTCAGACTCAGTCTGTCAGATACACTCAGTCAGTCAAACACAGTCAGCCAGACTCAGTCAGTCAGATACACTCAGTCAGTCAGACACAGTCAGACAGACTCAGTCAGTCAGATACACTCAGTCAGTCAAACACAGTCAGCCAGACTCAGTCAGTCAGATACACTCAGTCAGTCAAACACAGTCAGCCAGACTCACTCAGTCAGATACACTCAGTCAGTCAGACACAGTCAGCCAGACTCAGTCAGTCAGATACACTCAGTCAGTCAGACACAGTCAGACAGACTCAGTCAGTCAGATACACTCAGTCAGTCAGACACAGTCAGACAGACTCAGTCAGTCAGATACACTCAGTCAGTCAAACACAGTCAGCCAGACTCAGTCAGTCAGATACACTCAGTCAGTCAGACACAGTCAGACAGACTCAGTCAGTCAGATACACTCAGTCAGTCAAACACAGTCAGCCAGACTCAGTCAGTCAGATACACTCAGTCAGTCAGACACAGTCAGACAGACTCAGTCAGTCAGATACACTCAGTCAGTCAAACACAGTCAGCCAGACTCAGTCAGTCAGATACACTCAGTCAGTCAGACACAGTCAGCCAGACTCAGTCAGTCAGATACACTCAGTCAGTCAGACACAGTCAGACAGGCTCAGTCAGTCAGATACACTCAGTCAGTCAGACACAGTCAGGCAGACTCAGTCAGTCAGATACACTCAGTCAGTCAGACACAGTCAGGCAGACTCAGTCAGTCAGATACACTCAGTCAGTCAGACACAGTCAGACAGGCTCAGTCAGTCAGATACACTCAGTCAGACAGACTCAGTCAGTCAGATACACTCAGTCAGTCAGACACAGTCAGCCAGACTCAATCAGTCAGACTCAGTCAGTCAGTCAGTCAGATACAGTCAGACAGACTCAGTCAGTCAGACAGACTCAGTCAGTCAGTCAGATACAGTCAGACAGACTCAGTCAGTCAGATACAGTCAGACAGACTCAGTCAGTCAGACAGACTCAGTCAGTCAGATACAGTCAGACAGACTCAGTCAGTCAGACTCAGTCAGTCAGATACAGTCAGACTCAGTCACTCTACCTGTTTGTTTTCACCGAGATTCTCAATCCGCTTCCGCTCGCACGACGCATGCGCCGCAACTCCGGCCGGCCCCGCCCCTTGCCGACGCCAAAGCGCCTGCGCGGCTTCGGCCATGAGTCAGATAGAGCACTCTCACAACCGCGGGGCAGGCTGGGTAAACCCGCGGCCATGAATCGCAGCTCAACCTACAAGAAACTCACAAAGGTCCCACCGCCCGATATTACACAACAGATTATCACCTCCCTCCCACTTTACTCAGAAATACATTTTATGCCTACAATTACAATCCTCTCAAAATAGAAAAATATTTACTCCAGTCTGTCTGGGGGGTTTCCTTACGCGTGTAGATGGTCTCAGCTCTCCAACTTCAGCAACTCACCAAGGCTCCTTCGACAGCACCTTCCAAACCCACAACCACAACCATCTAGAAGGACAAGGGCAGCAGACACATGGGAACACCCCCACCTGGAAGTTCCCCCCAAGTCACTCACCATCCTGACTTGGAAATATATCGGCTGTTCCTTCACTGTCGCTGGGTCAAAATCCTGGAACTCCCGCCCTAACAGCAAAGTGGGTGTACCTACACCACACGGACAAAATCCTGGAACTGCCTCCCTAACAGTGCCGTGGGTGTACCTACACCGCACGGACAAAATCCTGGAACTCCCTCCCTAACAGTGCCGTGGGTGTACCTACACCGCACGGACAAAATCCTGGAACTCCCTCCCTAACAGTGCCATGGGTGTACCTACACCACACGGACAAAAACCTGGAACTCCCTCCCTAACAGCGCCGTGGGTGTACCTACACCACACGGACAAAATCCTGGAACTCCCTCCCTAACAGCGCCGTAGGTGTACCTACACCACACGGACAAAATCCTGGAACTCCCTCCCTAACAGCGCCGTGGGTGTACCTACACCACACGGACAAAATCCTGGAATTCCCTCCCTAACAGCACGGTGGGTGGACCTACGCCACACGGACAAAATCCTGGAACTCTCTCTCTAACAGCGCCGTGGGTGTACCTACACCACACGGACAAAATCCTGGAATTCCCTCCCTAACAGCACGGTGGGTGGACCTACACCACACGGACAAAACCCTGGAACTCCCTCCCTAACAGCGCCGTGGGTGTACCTACACCACAGGGACAAAATCCTGGAACTCCCTCCCTAACAGCACCGTGGGTGTACCTACACCACACGGAGAAAATCCTGGAACTCCCTCCCTAACAGCGCGGTGGGTGTACCTACACCACACGGACAAAATCCTGGAACTCCCTCCCTAACAGCGCCGTGGGTGTACCTACACCACACGGACAAAATCCTGGAACTCCCTCCCTAACAGCACCGTGGGTGTACCTACACCACATGGACAAAATCCTGGAACTCCAAACCTAACAGCGCCGTGGGTGTACCTACACCACACGGACAAAATCCTGGAACTCCAAACCTAACAGCGCCATGGGTGTACCTACACCACATGGACAAAATCCTGGAACTCCCTCCCTAACAGCGCCGTGGGTGTACCTACACCACACGGACTGCAGCGGTTCAAGAAGGCAGCTCACCACCACCTTCTCAAGGGGCAATTAGGGATTGGTAATAAATGCTGGGCCCTGCCAGCGAAGCCTGTTTATTCATCCTGTGAATGAATAAAAATAAAAGTACGCTACTGGAGAGAGTAAAGGACATATCAGCTTTTGTGACCCCATCAGTTTAAAGTCATGCCGTTTGATATGAAAAATGCACCTGCAACATTTCGGAGACTGACAAACAAAGTAATGGCCACTCTGAACAATTGTGCTGTTTATATTGACCACTTAATCGTTTTCACTCTGACATGGGAGGAGCAGTTACAAAATCTGTAAGAATTATTTGCTTGATTACAAGAAGCTAATTTGGTGATGGACTTGGCTAAAAGTGAATTTGCAAAAGCGCCAAACCATTGCACATGGTAAGGAGGCTCCGAGAGATGTGAAAGTCAAGGCTAGCGTTGATTTCTCAGTGCCTACACAAAATGAGGAGTTTTGAGATTTATGGGCATGAGTGGGTTTAACCAGGAATTTGTACCAAATTTTAGCTGGGTGGTTGCTCCACTGACTGAGCTATTAAAAAGGAACAAGACATTTCAACGGGCACTGGAGTGTCAGAAGCTATTGGATAGTTTGAAAACTGGATTAACTACAATACCAGTTTTAGCCACACCCAATTATGCCAAGCAATATAAGTTGACCATTGACGGAAGCAATATAGGCATTGGGGGCTGTACTCATGTAGATGACACTGGAATTTAAAAACTGATAGGGCATTGTTCAGTTGAGTGTACAACAGAGAAGATATTCAATGATTGAAAAGGAGAATTTGGGTCTGGTGTTAGCACTGCAGCATTTTTAAATTGATGTCGCAAACAGTTCATCAGAAACAATTGTTTACACAGACCACAATCCTTTAAAGTTTCTGGACAAATTTTGTGACTGAAGGGCAAGGCTATTCAGATGGAGTTTATTATTTTGACCATTTAATCTCCAGGTTATACGTCTAGCAGGATGAGAGAACCTGATTGCAGATGCATTGTCGAGGGTTTAGAACTCAAAGGAGAAAATTTAGTTTAATAGACATTTAAAACCTGGGCTCTGAACTGAAATGATGTCTGTTGATATGAAGGATTTGTGTATATATTGTTACTTTAATGCATACATTTGGTAATATAACAATCAAAGTAGACAGATAAGGTAATGAAGTAATGGTCCCTAATGGCCCTTTGCTTAAATACTTAGGATTCAGAACAGCACTGTGATGCTGTGATATAGTGAAATAAATGAGTTAGCGGCACATATAGAGGTTAATGGGTACAATTGTATAGCCATTCCTGAGACGTGGTTGCAAGGCGATCAAAGCTGGGAGCTAAATATCCAGGGGTATGTGACTTTTCAAGAGGACAAGCAGGAGGAAAGGGTGGTGGCGTAGCTTTGTTAGTACAAGATGGAATACGTACAATAGCGAGAAAGGACCTTGGACCGGAAGTTGTAGAATCCATATGGGTGGAGGTAAGAAATATCAAGGGGAAGAAGACACTGGTGGGAGTCATATTTAGGCCCCCTAACAAAAGCTATGCTGTAGGTCAGGGAATAATTCAGGAGATAATGAGGGTGTGTAAAAAAGGCAGTACATTAATCATGGGTGACTTTAATCTTCATGTAGATTGGGAAAATCAAATTGGCAGAAGTAGACTAAAGTGTGTTTGGGATAGTTTCTTAGAACAATATCTTGTGAATCCAACCATGGGTCAGGCTATTTTGGATCTGGTAATGAGTAATGAGGCAGGTTTAATAAATGATCTCAGAGTAAAGGATCCACTTGGAAACAGTGACCACAACTTAGTAGAATTTAGTATTCAGTTTGAGGGTGAGAAACGTGGGTCCAAAACAACTGTGCTAAACTTAAATAAGGGTAATTACAAAGGAATGAGGGCAGAGTTGGCTGGTGTGGACTGGGAAAGGGGTTTAGCAGAAAACACGGCTGATAAACATTGGCAGACATTTAAAAAAATCGTTCATGACTCTCGACAATGATATATCCCAGCCAGGAAGAAGGATTCAAGGCAGGGGATAAACCAACCATGGTTAACCAAGGAAGTTAAGGACAGTATCAAATTGCAAGATAAAACATACAATGTGGTAAAGATTAGTGGTAAGCCAGAGGACTGGGAAAGTTTTAGAAACCAATAAAAGATGACCAAAAAAAGGGAGAAAGTAAACTTTGAGGGTAAACTAGCAAGTCATATAAAAACAGATAGTAGGAGCTTCTTTAAACCTATAAAAAGGAAGAGAGAGACCAAAGTAAACCAATGCCCCTTAGAGAATGAGGCTGGATAAATAATAATGGGAAACCAGGAAATGACAGAGGAGTTGAATAAATACTTTGCTTCAGTCTTCACTGTAGAAGACACTAATAGCATTCCAAAAATACTAAATAATCAAGGGGCAAAAGCTGGGGGGCGGGGGAAGGAAATATATACAATAACTATCACTAGAGAAAAAAGCACTAGGGAAACTAATGGGGCTAAAGGCCGATTAGTCCCCTGGACCTGATGAGTTGCATCCTAGGATATTAAAGGCAGTAGCTACAGAGATAATGGATGCTCTGGTAGTAATCTTCCAAGGGTCCTTGGATTCTGGAAAAGTCCCAGAGGATTGGAGAACGGCCAATGTAAAACCCTTATTCAAAAAGGGAGGGAAACAAAAAGCAGGTAACTATGGGCCAGTTAGCTTAACATTCATCATTGGGAAAATGTTAGAGTCTATTATAAAGGAGATAATGGCAGAGCATTTAGAAATACATAATATAATCAAGCAGAATCAGCATGGCTTCATGAGGGGGAAATCATACCTGACAAATGTATTAGAATTCTTTGAGGAGGTAACTAGCAGGCTAGATAAAGGGGAACCAGTAGATGTAAGGTATTTGGATTTTCAGAAGGAGTTTGATAAGGTATCCCACATAAGGCTAATTAAAAAGATAAGAGCCTATGGTGTTGAGGTAGTATATTACCATGGATAGAGTACTGGCTAACTAGTAGAAGACAGAGAGTTGGGATAAGGGGGGCATTTTCAGGATGGCATCCTGTAACTAGTGGAGTGCCACAGGGATCAGTGCTGGGGCCACAATAATTTACAATATATGTTAATGACTTGGATGAGGGAAGTGAATGTACTATCGCCAAGTTTGCGGATGACACAACAATAGGTGGGAAGGCAAGTGGTGAGGATAACACAAAGAGTCTACAGAGGGATATAGACAGGTGAGTGAACAAAAATGTGGCAGATGGAATAAAATGTGGGACAGTGTGAGGTTATGCAGTTTGGCAGGAAGAATAGAGGAGCTGAATATTATTTAAATGGAGAAAGACTTCAGAAAGATGCAGCACAGAGGGAGTTGGGGGACCTCGTCCGTGAATCCCAAAAAGCTAACATACAAATTCAGCAGGTAATAGGGAAGGCAAATGGAATGTTGGCCTTTATTTCAAAGGGAATGGAGTATAAAAATAGGGAAGTCTTGCTGAAACGATACAAGGCACTAGTTAGACCACACCTAGAAAACTGTGAACAGTTTGGGTCCCCTTATCTAAGGAAAGATGTACTGGCATTGGAGGCAGTCCAGAGAAGGTTCACTAGGTTGATCCCGGGTATGGAGGGATTTTCTTATGAGGAGAGGTTGAGTAGGTTGGGCCTGTACTCATTGGAGTTTAGAAGAATGAGAGGTGACCTTATTGAAACATGTAAGATCCTTCGGGGACTTGACAGGGTACTTGCTGAGGGGTTGTTTCCCCCTGTGGGAGAGTCTAGGACCAGAGGGCATAATCTCAGAGTAAGGGGTCACCCATTTAAAACAGAGATGAGGAGGAATTTCTTCTCTGAGGGTGGTGAATCTGTGGGATTCTTTACTGCAGAGGGCTGTAGAGGCTGGGTCGTTAAGTATATTCAAGGCTGAGATAGACAGATTTTTAATCAGTGAGGGAATCAAGGGTTATGGGGATAAGGCAGGAAAGTGGAGTTGAGGATTATCAGATCAGCCATGATCTCATTGAATGGCGGAGCAGACTCGATGGGCCGAATGGACTACTTCTGCTCCGATGTCTTATGGTCTTAGTGTAGGATATAGTATGAGATGGATTAATAAAAACGAAGCCAGCTCTTTAAATTGTGACGGTTCATTTTTATAATAAGAGGGGGATGTCAAGAAGATAGAATAATTCTCAAAATGTTATTGGAATTTATTGTAAAATAGTGATATCTGTGTGTGTGTGTGTGCATCTGTCTCTGTGTGTGTGTGTGTCCATGTGTGTGTGTGTGTGTATCTGTGTGTGTGTGTATCTGTGTGTGTATCTGTGTGTGTGTATCTGTGTGCATGTCTGTGTGTATCTGTGTGTGTGTATATCTGTGGGTGTATATTTGTGTGTGTGTGTGTGTCTGTGTGTGTGTGTGTGTATATCTATGTGTCTGTGTGTGTCTGTGTGTGTGTATATCTGTGTATCTGTGTATCTGTGTGTGTGCGTGTATCTGTGTACATGTCTGTGTGTGTCTGTGTGTGTATATCTGTGTGTGTGTCTGTGTGTGTGCATGTCTGTGTGTGTCTGTGTGTGTGTCTGTGTGTGTGTTTGTGTGTATCTGTGTGTCTGTGTGTGTGTATCTGTGTGTGTGTATCTGTGTGCAAGTCTGTGTGTGTCTGTGTGTGTGTATATCTGTGTGTGTGTATATTTGTGTGTGTGTCTGTGTGTGCGTGTGTCTCTGTGTGTGTGTGTGTGTATCTATGTGTCTGTGTGTGTCTGTGTGTGTGTGTATCTGTGTGTGTGTGTGTGTGTGTATCTGTGTACATGTCTGTGTGTGTCTGTGTGTGTGTATATCTGTGTGTGTGTCTGTGTGTGTGTTTGTGTGTATCTGTGTGTCTGTGTGTGTGTGTATATCTGTGTGTGTGTGTCTGTGTGTGTGTATCTGTGTGTCTGTGTGTGTATCTGTGTATCTGTGTGTGTGTGTGTGTATCTGTGTGCATGTCTGTGTGCGTCTCTGTGTGTGTATATCTGTGTGTGTCTGTGTGTGTCTATGTGTGTGTGTATCTGTGTATCTGTGTGTGTGTGTGTGTGTATCTGTGTGCATGTCTGTGTGTGTGTATATCTGTGTGTGTGTCTGTGTGTGTGTGTCTGTGTGTGTGTGTGTGTATCTGTGTGTGTGTATCTGTGTATGTGTGTGTGTGTACCTGTGTATCTGTACATATCTGTGTGTGTCTGTGTGTATCTGTGTGTGTGTGTGTGTGTGTGTGTGTGTGTATGTGTGTGTGTGTATGTATCTGTGTGTCTGTGTGTGTGTGTGTGTGTATCTGTGTATCTGTTTGTGTCTGTGTGTGTGTGTATCTGTGTGTGTGTGTATGTCTGTGTGTATGTGTGTATGTGTGTGTGTGTATGTGTCTCTGTGTGTATCTATGTGTGTGTGCATGAGAGAGACAGAATTAATTGGATTAAAGGCAGCTGGTCTGAAGGCTTTGATGTAAAAGGGTAAACACGGGGGAAATTCAGAATATGGAGTGTAAAATAACATTTGCATTTTGAAATCAAGCAGACTAGATTGTTTTCAAAGGAGAGGTGAAATGTGTCACCTAGCCAGGTGAAGTTTACAAACAGTGTGTTTATTTTTGCCAAAGAAGACTTGGTGCTATGAGAGATTTTTATCAGAAGCCACAAGTCCAAGGACATAGTGAAACAATGGGAATTTGCAGTCAAAGGGGAGAATATGTATAAAGGAGTGAAGGCTGTGTGTAAGGGCAGATATTTTTAAAATTTAAAAAGTGTGAAAAGCCTTCAGCAACAAAGCCTCAAACTGCTGTCTACACAGAACTGAAGATAGGAAAACTCACTTTGAATTGGATTGTTCAGGGTATCATGTTCGTTTAACCTGGAACTTTTACAATGTGTGTGTCTAACTGTGGCTCTCTCCCCATAGCCCAGTATCAATCCCCAAACTAATCCAAATGTCCCGTTCTCGCCCCATAGCCCAGTATCAAACACCAAACTAATCCCAATGTCCTTCTCTCTCCTCATATCCCAGTATCAATCCCCAAACTAACCCCACTGCCCCGCTCTGTCCCCATAGCCCAGTATCAAACCCCAAACTAATCCCAATGTCCTTCTCTCTCCTCATATCCCAGTATCAATCCCCAAACTAACCCCACTGCCCCGCTCTGTCCCCATAGCCCAGTATCAATCCCCAAACTAATCCCACTGTCCCGCTCTCTCCCCATAGCCCAGTATCAATCCCCAAAATAATCCCATTGCCCAACTCTCTCCCCATAGCCCAGTATCAAACCCCAAACTAATCCCACTGTCCCACTCTCTCCCCATAGCCCAGTATCAATCCCCGAACTAATCCCAATGTCCCGCTCTCTCCCCATAGCCCAGTATCAATCCCCAAACTAATTCCACTGTCCCGCTCTCTCCCCATAGCCCAGTATCAATCCCCAAACTAATCCCACTGCCCCACTGTCTCCCCATAGCCCTGTATCAATCCCCAAACTAATCCCACTGCCCCGCTCTCTCCCCATAGCCCTGTATCAATCCCCAAACTAATCCCACTGCCCCGCTCTCTCCCCATAGCCCAGTATCAATCCCCAAACTAATCCCACTGTCCCCACTCTCTCCCCATAGCCCTGTATCAATCCCCAAACTAATCCCAATGTCCCGCTCTCTCCCCATAGCCCTGTATCAATCCCCAAACTAATCCCACTGTCCCGCTCTCTCCCCATAGCCCAGTATCAAACCCCAAACTAATCCCACTGCCCCGCTCTCTCCCCATAGCCCAGTATCAATCCCCAAACTAATCCCACTGTCCCGCTCTCTCCCCATAGCCCAGTATCAATCCCCAAACTAATTCCACTGTCCCGCTCTCTCCCCATAGCCCAGTATCAATCCCCAAACTAATCCCACTGCCCCACTGTCTCCCCATAGCCCTGTATCAATCCCCAAACTAATCCCACTGCCCCGCTCTCTCCCCATAGCCCAGTATCAATCCCCAAACTAATCCCACTGCCCCACTCTCTCCCCATAGCCCAGTATCAATCCCCAAACTAATCCCACTGTCCCCACTCTCTCCCCATAGCCCAGTATCAAACCCCAAACTAATCCCACTGCCCCGCTCTATCCCCATAGCCCTGTATCAATCCCCAAACTAATCCCACTGCCCCGCTCTATCCCCATAGCCCTGTATCAATCCCCAAACTAATCCCACTGTCCCCACTCTCTCCCCATAGCCCAGTATCAATCCCCAAACTAATCCCACTGCCCTGCTCTCTCCCCATAGCCCAGTATCAAACCCCAAACTAATCCCACTGTCCCCACTCTCTCCCCATAGCCCAGTATCAATCCCCAAACTAATCCCACTGCCCCGCTCTGTCCCCATAGCCCAGTATCAATCCCCAAACTAATCCCACTGTCCCGCTCTCTCCCCATAGCCCAGTATCAATCCCCAAAATAATCCCATTGCCCAACTCTCTCCCCATAGCCCAGTATCAAACACCAAACTAATCCCACTGTCCCACTCTCTCCCCATAGCCCAGTATCAATCCCCAAACTAATCCCACTGTCCCACTCTCTCCCCATAGCCCAGTATCAAACCCCAAACTAATCCCACTGTCCCACTCTCTCCCCATAGCCCAGTATCAATCCCCGAACTAATCCCACTGTCCCGCTCTCTCCCCATGGCCCTGTATCAATCCCTAAACTAATCCCACTGCCCCGCTCTCTCCCCATAGCCCAGTATCAATCCACAAACTAATCCCACCATCCCGCTCTCTCCCCATAGCCCAGTATCAATCCCGGACTAATCCCACTGTCCCACTCTCTCCCCATAGCCCCGTATCAATCCCCAAAATAATCCCACTGCCCAACTCTCTCCCCATAGCCCAGTATCAATCCCCAAACTAATCCCAATGTCCTTCTCTCTCCTCATATGCCAGTATCAATCCCCAAACTAACCCCACTGCCCCGCTCTCTCCCCATAGCCCAGTATCAATCCCCAAACTAACCCCACTGTCCCCGCTCTCTCCCCATAGCCCAGTATCAATCCCCAAAATAATCCCATTGCCCAACTCTCTCCCCATAGCCCAGTATCAATCCCCAAAATAATCCCACTGCCCCGCTCTCTCCCCACAGCCCAGTATCAATCCCCAAAATAATCCCATTGCCCAACTCTCTCCCCATAGCCCAGTATCAATCCCCAAACTAATCCCATTGCCCAACTCTCTCCCCATAGCCCAGTATCAATCCCCAAACTAATCCCACTGCCCCGCTCTCTCTCCATAGCCCAGTATCAATCCCCAAAATAATCCCATTGCCCAACTCTCTCCCCATAGCCCAGTATCAATCCCCAAAATAATCCCACTGCCCCGCTCTCTCCCCACAGCCCAGTATCAATCCCCAAAATAATCCCATTGCCCAACTCTCTCCCCATAGCCCAGTATCAATCCCCAAACTAACCCCACTGCCCCGCTCTCTCCCCATAGCCCAGTATCAATCCCCAAACTAATCCCACTGCCCCGCTCTCTCCCCACAGCCCAGTATCAATCCCCAAAATAATCCCATTGCCCAACTCTCTCCCCATAGCCCAGTATCAATCCCCAAAAAAATCCCACTGCCCCACTCTCTCCCCATAGCCCAGTATCAAACCCCAAACTAATCCCACTGCCTCACTCTCTCCCCATAGCCCTGTATCAATCCCAAACTAATCCCACTGTCCCCACTCTCTCCCCATAGCCCAGTATCAATCCCCAAACTAATCCCACTGCCCTGCTCTCTCCCCATAGCCCAGTATCAAACCCCAAACTAATCCCACTGTCCCCACTCTCTCCCCATAGCCCAGTATCAATCCCCAAACTAATCCCACTGCCCCGCTCTCTCCCCATAGCCCAGTATCAAACCCCAAACTAATCCCACTGTCCCGCTCTCTCCCCATAGCCCAGTATCAATCCCCAAACTAATCCGACTCTCCTGCTCTCTCCCTATAGCCCAGTATCAGTCCCAAACTAATCCCACTGAGCCGCTCGCTCCCCATAGCCCAGTATCAATCCCCAAACTAATCCTACTGCCCCGCTCTCTCCCCATAGCCCAGTATCAATCCCCAAACTAATTCCAATGTCCCGCTCTCTCCCCATAGCCCAGTATCAATCCCCAAACTAATCCCACTGTCCCGCTCTCTCCCCATAGCCCAGTATCAATCCCCAAACTAATCCTACTGTCCCACTCTCTCCCCATAGCCCAGTATCAATCCCAAACTAATCCCACTGTCCCGCTCTCTCCCCATAACCCTGTATCAATCCCCAAACTAATCCCACTGTCCCCGCTCTCTCCCCATAGCCCTGTATCAATCCCCAAACTAATCCCACTGACCCCACTCTATCCCCATAGCCCTGTATCAATCCCCAAACTAATCCCACTGCCCCGCTCTCTACCCATATCCCAGTATCAATCCCCAAACTAATCCCACTGTCCCACTCTCTCTCGATAGCCCAGTATCAATCACCAATATAATCCCACTGTCTCCTCTATATCCCCATAGCCCAGTATCAGTCCCCAAACTAATCCGACTGCCCCACTCTCTCCCCATAGCCCTGTATCAGTCCCCAAACTAATCCGACTGCCCCGCTCTGTCCCCATAGCCCAGTATCAATCCCCAAACTAATCCCATTGCCCCGCTCTCTCCCCATAGCCCAGTATCAATCCCCAAACTAATCCGACTGCCCCACTCTCTCCCCATAGCCCTGTATCAGTCCCCAAACTAATCCGACTGCCCCGCTCTGTCCCCATAGCCCAGTATCAATCCCCAAACTAATCCCATTGCCCAACTCTCTCGCCATAGCCCAGTATCAATCCCCAAAATAATCCCATTGCCCAACTCTCTCCCCATAGCCCAGTATCAATCCCCAAACTAATCCCACTGCCTCCTCTATATCCCCATAGCCCAGTATCAGTTCCCAAACTAATCCCACTGCCCCGCTCTATCCCCATAGCCCAGTATCAATCCCAAACTAATCCAACTGCCCCGCTCTCTCCCCATAGCCCAGTATCAATCCCAAACTAATCCAACTGCCCCGCTCTCTCCCCATAGCCCAGTATCAATCCCAAACTAATCCCACTGTCCCGCTCTCTCCCCATAGCCCAGTATCAATCCCCAAACTAATCCCACTGCCCCGCTCTCTCCCCATAGCCCAGTATCAATCCCCAAACTAATCCCACTGTCCCGCTCTCTCCCCATAGCCCAGTATCAATCCCCAAACTAATCCAAATGTCCCATACTCGCCCCATAGCCCAGTATCAATACCCAAACTAATCCAAATGTCACGTTCTCGCCCCAGAGCCCAGTATCAATCCCCAAACTAATCCCACTGCCCCGCTCTCTCCCCATAGCCCAGTATCAATCCCCAAACTAATCCCACTGCCCCGCTCGCTACCCATAGCCCAGTATCAATCCCCAAACTAATCCCACTGCCCCGCTCTCTCCCCATAGCCCAGTATTAATCCCCAAACTAATCCCACTGCCCCGCTCTCTCCCCATAGCCCAGTATCAATCCCCAAACTAATCCCACTGTCCCCGCTCTCTCCCCATAGCCCAGTATCAATCCCCAAACTAATCCCACTGTCCCCACTCTCTCCCCATAGCCCAGTATCAATCCCCAAACTAATCCCACTGCCCCGCTCTCTACCCATAGCCCAGTATCAATCCCCAAACTAATCCCACTGTCCCGCTCTCTCCCCATAGCCCAGTATCAATCCCCAAACTAATCCCACTGCCCCGCTCTCTCCCCATAGCCCAGTATCAATCCCCAAACTAATCCCACTGTCCCGCTCTCTCCCCATAGCCCAGTATCAATCCCCAAACTAATCCCACTGCCCCGCTCTCTCCCCATAGCCCAGTATCAATCCCCAAACTAATCCCACTGTCCCGCTCTCTCCCCATAGACCTGTATCAATCCCCAAACTAATCCCACTGCCCCGCTCTCTCCCCATAGCCCAGTATCAATCCCCAAACTAATCCCACTGTCCCGCTCTCTCCCCATAGCCCAGTATCAATCCCCAAACTAATCCCACTGTCCCCGCTCTCTCCCCATAGCCCAGTATCAATCCCCAAACTAATCCCACTGTCCCGCTCTCTCCCCATAGCCCAGTATCAATCCCCAAACTAATCCCACTGCCCCACTCTCTCTCCATAGCCCAGTATCAATCCCGGACTAATCCCACTGCCCCCCTCTCTCTCCATAGCCCAGTATCAATCCCCAAACTAATCCCACTGCCCCACTCACTCCCCATAGCCCAGTATCAATCCCCAAACTAATCCCACGGTCCCGCTCTCTCCCCATAGCCCAGTATCAATCCCCAAACTAATCCCACGGTCCCGCTCTCTCCCCATAGCCCAGTATCAATCCCCAAACTAATCCCACTGCCCCGCTCTCTCCCCATAGCCCAGTATCAATCCCCAAACTAATCCCACTGCCCCACTCTCTCCCCATAGCCCAGTATCAATCCTCAAACTAATCCCACTGCCCCGCTCTCTCCCCATAGCCCAGTATCAATCCCCAAACTAATCCCACTGTCCCCACTCTCTCCCCATAGCCCAGTATCAATCCCCAAACTAATCCCACTGCCCCACTCTCTCTCCATAGCCCAGTATCAATCCCGGACTAATCCCACTGCCCCCCTCTCTCTCCATAGCCCAGTATCAATCCCCAAACTAATCCCACTGCCCCACTCACTCCCCATAGCCCAGTATCAATCCCCAAACTAATCCCACGGTCCCGCTCTCTCCCCATAGCCCAGTATCAATCCCCAAACTAATCCCACGGTCCCGCTCTCTCCCCATAGCCCAGTATCAATCCCCAAACTAATCCCACTGACCCGCTCTCTCCCCATAGCCCAGTATCAATACCCAAACTAATCCCACTGTCCCGCTCTCTCCTCATAGCCCAGTATCAATCCCCAAACTAATCCCACTGTCCCGCTCTCTCCCCATAGCCCAGTATCAATCCCCAAACTAATCCCACTGCCCCGCTCTCTCCCCATAGCCCAGTATCAATCCCCAAACTAATCCCACTGTCCCCGCTCTCTCCCCATAGCCCAGTATCAATCCCCAAACTAATCCCACTGCCCCACTCTCTCTCCATAGCCCAGTATCAATCCCCAAACTAATCCCACTATCCCGCTCTCTCCTCATAGCCCAGTATCAATCCCATACTAATCCCACTGACCCACTCTCTCCCCATAGCCCAGTATCAATCCCAAACTAATCCCACTGCCCAACTCTCTCCCCATAGCCCAGTATCAATCCCAAACTAATCCCACTGCCCAACTCTCTCCCCATAGCCCAGTATCAATCCCCAAACTAATCCCACTGCCCCACTCTCTCCCCATAGCCCAGTATCAATCCCCAAACTAATCCCACTACCCAGCTCTCTCCCCATAGCCCAGTATCAATCCCCAAACTAATCCCACTGCCCCACTCTCTCCCCATAGCCCAGTATCAATCCCCAAACTAATCCCACTACCCAGCTCTCTCCCCATAGCCCAGTATCAATCCCCAAACTAATCCCACTACCCAGCTCTCTCCCCATAGCCCAGTATCAATCCCTAAACTAATCCCACTACCCAGCTCTCTCCCCATGGCCCTGTATCAATCCCTAAACTAATCCCACTGCCCCGCTCTCTTCCCATAGCCCAGTATCAATACCCAAACTAATCCCTGTCCCACTCTCTTCCCATAGCCCAGTATCAATCCCCAAACTAATCCCTGTCCCACTGTCTCCCCATAGCCCAGTATCAGTCCCAAACTAATCCCACTGCCCCGCTCTCGCCCCATAGCCCTGGATCAGTCCCAAACTAATCCCACTGTCCCGCTCTCTCCCCATAGCCCAGTATCAATCCCAAACTAATCCCACTGCCCCGCTCTCTCCACATAGCCCTGTATCAATCCCCAAACTAATCCCACTGCCCCGCTCTCTCCCCATAGCCCAGTATCAATCCCACACTAATCCCACTGTCCCGCTCTCTCCCCATAGCCCTGTGTCAATCCCAAACTAATCCCACTGTCCCGCTCTCTCCCCATAGCCCAGTATCAATCCCCAAACTAATCCCACTGCCCCGCTCTCGCCCCATAGCCCAGTATCAATCCCCAAACTAATCCCACTGCCCCTCTCTCTCCCCATAGCCCAGTATCAATCCCCAAACTAATCCCACTATCCCGCTCTCTCCCCATAGCCCAGTATCAATCCCCAAACTAATCCCACTATCCCGCTCTCTCCCCATAGCCCAGTGTCAATCCCCAAACAATTCTCACTGCCCCGCTCTCTCCCTATAGCCCTGTATCAATCCCAAACTAATCCCACTGCCCCGCTCTCTCCCCATAGCCCAGTATCAATCCCCAAACTAATCCCACTGCCCCACTCTCTTCCCATAGCCCAGTATCAATCCCCAAACTATTCCCACTGCCCAGCACTCTCCCCATAGCCCAGTATCAATCCCCAAACTAATCCCCCTGCCCCGCTCTCCCCCCATTGCCCAATATCAATCCCCAAACTCATCCCACTGCTCCGCTCTCTCCCCATAGCCCAGTATCGATCCCGAAACTAATCCCACTGCCCCACTCTCTCCCCATAGCCCAGTATCAATCCCCAAACAATTCTCACTGCCCCGCTCTCTCCCTATAGCCCTGTATCAATCCCAAACTAATCCCACTGCCCCGCTCTCTACCCATATCCCAGTATCAATCCCCAAACTAGTCACACTGCCCCACTCTGTCCCAAAGGCCTTTATCAATCCAAAACTAAGCCCAGAATCCTGCTCTCTTTGCAGTTACAGACATTTCCCATTGTGACTGATTTTCAGACTATTCCCAGTCTGACAAACATTCAGACTGATCTCAGCCTGTTATTCTGACTGTTTCCTGTGTGACTGATACACAGACTGTTCCGGTATGGACGCTTTTCTTACTTTTCCTGCTGTGTCTGATATTCAGACTGTTCCCAATGTGACTGATATACAGACTGTTCCCATTGACTGATAAACACACTGTTCCCAATGTGACTGATATACAGACTGTTCCTCATGTGACTGATTTTCACATGGTTCCCAATGTGACTGATATTCCCACTTTTCCCAGTCAGACTGATATTCACACTGTTCTATGTCTGATATTCACACAGTTCCCGGTGTGACTGATAATCACATGGTTCCCGGTGTGACTGATATTCACACGGTTCCCGGTGTGACTGATATTTACACTGTTTCCTGTGTGGCTGATTTTCACATGGTTCCCAGGGTGACTGATATTCAGACTGTTCCCAGGGTGACTGATATTCAGACTGTTCCCAGTGTGACTGATATTCAGACTGTTCCTGGGGTGACTGATATTCAGACTGTTCCCAGTGTGACTGATATTCAGACTGTTCCTGGGGTGACTGATATTCAGACTGTTCCCGGTGTGACTGATATTCAGACTGTTCCCAGTGTGACTGATATTCAGACTGTTCCCGGTGTGACTGATATTCAGACTGTTCCCAGTGTGACTGATATTCAGACTGTTCCCGGTGTGACTGATATTCAGACTGTTCCCAGTATGACTGATATTCAGACTGTTCCTGGGGTGACTGATATTCAGACTGTTCCCAGTGTGACTGATATTCAGACTGTTCCTGGGGTGACTGATATTCAGACTGTTCCCGGTGTGACTGATATTCAGACTGTTCCCAGTGTGACTGATATTCAGACTGTTCCCGCTGTGACTGATATTCAGACTGTTCCCGGTGTGACTGATATTCAGACTGCTCCAGGTGTGTCTGATACTGAGGCTGTTCCCAGTGAGACTGATATTCACACTGTTCCCGGGGTGACTGATATTCAGACTGTTCCCGGGGTGACTGATATTCACACTGTTCCCGGGGTGACTGATATTCAGACTGTTTCCGGTGTGACTGATATTCAGACTGTTCCCGGGGTGACTGATATTCAGACTGTTCCCGGGGTGACTGATATTCACACTGTTCCCGGGGTGACTGATATTCAGACTGTTCCCGGGGTGACTGATATTCACACTGTTCCCAGGGTGACTGATATTCAGACTGTTCCCAGTGTGAACAATATACAATAGCCACACTCGGACACTTGTGAGTCAGTTTAACTTTATTAAACATATTAACAGTTGACAGTTTTGTCACAGATTTAAGCTAAGTTATAAATCTACACGGCATGCAGTCAGTACATTTCTACTTTGTTTGTCCATCTCTAGACTCTAATCTAAAAACACAATTAGTTAGTTTTTTTCCCAAGCTATTTAGCATGAGGAGTGAGAGATAGAGAGAGGGAGAGGTGACAGATGACAGGACTTGTAGTGTTAAAGATCGGAGCTCCTCACTAAGCAGTGACTCCTTCAGTGTTGAATATCTGCTGGGTCTTGGTGAGCTACTGGGCTTTGACCAATTTCACCAATAAATTCCTCACTGAAAACTCCAAGAGGGGGAGGGAGAGATGTGAGAGTCAGGGAGAGGGAGAGAGACACAGAATCAGACAGGGACATATGAAGAAGCACCGAGAGCCGAATGGTAATGATGGCAGAAAGGACACAGGTACATTAAGACCAAGAGACGGAGATACAAGGAGCGGCACAAGGGCAAGGAGCCAGGGGTAGGCAGAGAGAAAAAGTGGCAGGAAAGTAATTGGGGGAACTTGATGATGGTGGCAAAGGATTGAGAATTGGGGTCATTCAGGTCATCACTGGCTAGGCCAGTATTTATTGCCCATCCCTAATTGCCCCTTGAGAAGGTGGTGGTGAGCTGCCTTCTTGAACTGCTGCAGTCCGTGTGGTGTAGGTACACCCACGGCGCTGTTAGGGATGGAGTTCCAGGATTTTGTCCCTGTGGTGTAGGTACACCCACAGTGCTGTTAGGGAGGGAGTTCCAGGATTTGTCTCTGTGGTGTAGGTACACCCACCGCGCTGTTAGGGAGGGAGTTCCAGGAATTTGACCCAGTGACAGTGAAGGAACAGCTGATATATTTCCAAGTCAGGATGGTGTGGGGCTTGGAGGGGAACTTCCAGGTGCGGGTGTTCCCATGTGTCTGCTGCCCTTGTCCTTCTAGATGGTGGTGGTCGTGGGTTTGGAAGGTGCTGTCGAAGGAGCCTTGGTGAGTTGCTGCAGTGCATCTTGTAGATGGTACACACACTGCTGCTACTGTGCGTCAGTGGTGGAGGGAGTGAATGTTTAAGGTTATGATCAGGAGATCTTAAAAAAATAGGAGCAAGAGTAGCATTCGTTCCATCGAGCATGACTGATCCGATTGTGGTCTCAGCTCCGCTCTCCTGTCTGTCCCTCCATAACCCTCTCCCTCCCCCTGTCAATCAGAAACCTGTCTAACTCAGCCTCGAATATATTCAACACCCCGGCCCCCACTGTGCTCTGTGGGGGGGAGGGGAGAGAATTCCACAGACTGACCGCCCTCTGAGAGAAGAAATTCCTCCTCAAGTCCATCTTCAACGAGAGACCCCCTCATTCTGAAACTGTGCCCCAACTCGTTCTAGATACCCCCATAAGGGAGGGAGGGGGAACATCCTCAGGATCTGATCTGTGTCAATAAGATCACCTCTCATTCCTCTAAACTCCAATGGGAACAGGGCCCAACCTGCTCAACCTTTCCCCATCAGACAAACTCCCGTCATCCCGGGAATCAGCCCAGTGAACCTTCCAAGGTGAGGTTTTTCTTAATGTTGTTTGTGGGATGTGGGCATCTCTACCCGTCCCTAATTGCCCCTTGAACTGAGTGACTCGCTCGGCCATTTCAGGAGGAGCGGTTAAGAGTCAACGACATGGCTGTGGGTCTGGAATCACATGTAGGTCAGAGCGGGTAAGGACAGCAGATTTCCAGATGAGTTTATACAACAATCGGTGAGAGCTTCATGGCCATCCCGATTTTTATTGAATTCAGATTTCATTGTCTGCCATGGTGGGGTCTAAAGTTGGGTCCCCAGAGTGTTGCCCTGGGTCTCTGGGTTACTAGTCCAGTGACAATATCGCTACACCATCGCCTCCTCCTCCTGAAGTGAAGAGTGGATGGACTGCTTTGTCCTGGACGGTGTCGAGCTTCTTGAGTGTTGTGGGAGCTGCACTCATCCAGGGAAGTGGGGAGTATCCCATCACTCTCCTGACTTGTGCCTTGTAGATGGTGGACAGACTTTGGGGAGTGAGGGGAGTATGTGATGGCAGCTACAGAAAGAGTTAGCAAGACCGAGGTCAGTGTTAGTGTTCACCAACAATGCTTCCATCCAATAGGTTAGTGTCTTCAGTTGATCAAAAACAGAATCCTGTTGCTCTGTGCCCAGATATCGGGGAGGGGGGGCACACGGTAACACCTTGTCACCCTCTGACTCGCTGTCACCTCCACATACCACATCACAGCAACTTCCCAGAGTTTCCCCTGTAAGAGTTTCCATACAGGTAGTGTTGGTGGTTTGGCGGCTCAGAGAGCTGAAAGGTTGCGGGGTGGGGGGGGGGGGCGGGTTTGTAGATGGGGGTCAGTGATCCTGGTGTTTGGGAAGCTGATGATCTCAGTGTTTTCAGTGATCTTGGTATTGAGGTTGGGGGCTTTGATGAATCCTCAGTGGTGATGGTGATTGCTCAGTTTGATTCTGCCAATGTCGGTGATCTCTGGTTAGGTACTGGTCAATGTCGGTGATCTCTGGTTAGGTTCTGGTCAATGTCGGGGATCTCTGGTTTGATTCTGGTCAATGTCAGTGATCTCTGGTTAGGTTTTGGTCAATGTCGGTGATCTCTGATTAGGTTCTGATCAATGTTGGTGATCTCAGGTTTGTTTATGGTCAATGTTGGTGATCTCTGGTTTAATTCTTATCAATGTTGGTTCTGGTCAAATTGGCAATCTCTGGTTTAATTCTGGTCATTGGCGGTGACCTCTGGTTATGTACTGGCCGATGTTGGTATTCCCAAGTTTGGTTCTGGCCGTAGTTGCTAATCACTGGTTTAATTCTGTTCAATGTCAGTGATCTCTGGTTTAATTCTGGTCAATGTCGGTGATCGCTGGTTTAATTCTGGTCAATGTTGGTGACCTCTGCTTAGGTTCTGGTCAATGTTGGTGATCTCTGGTTAGATTCTGGTCAATGTTGGTGATCTCTGGTTTAATTCTGGTCAATGTTGGTGATCTATGGTTAGGTTCGGGTCAATGTTGGTGATCTCTGGTTAGGTTCTGGTCAATGTTGGTGATCTCAGGTTTAATTCTGGTCAATGTTGGTGATCGCTAGTTTATTTCTGGTCAATGTTGGTGAACTCTGGTTTAATTCTGGTCAATGTTGGTGATCTCTGGTTAGGTTCTGGTCAATTTTGGTGATCTCTGGTTAGGTTCTGGTCAATGTTGGTGATCTCAGGTTTAATTCTGGTCAATGTTGGTGATCTCTGCTTAGGTTCTGGTCAATTTTGGTGATCTCTGGTTTGATTCTGGTCAATGTTGGTGATCTCTAGTTTAATTCTGGTCAATGTTGGTGATCTCTGGTTTAATTCTGGTCAATGTTGCTGATCTCTGGTTAGGTTCTGGTCAATGTTGGTGATCTCTGGTTAGATTCTGGTCAATGTTGGTGATCTCTGGTTAGGTTCTGGTCAATGTTGGTTATCTCAGGTTTAATTCTGGTCAATGTTGGTGATCGCCGGTTTAATTCTGGTCAATGTTGGTGAACTCGGGTTTGATTCTGGTCAATGTTGGTGATCTCTGGTTAGGTTCTGGTCAATTTTGGTGATCTCTGGTTAGGTTCTGGTCAATGTTGGTGATCTCAGGTTTAATTCTGGTCAATGTCGGTGATCTCTGGTTTAATTCTGGTCAATGTTGGTAATCTTAGATTTGGTTCTGTTCAATGTTGGTGATCACTGGTTTGATTTGGTCAGGGTTGCTGATCTCTGGTTAGGTTCTGGTCAATGCTGACGATCTCTGGTTAGTTTCCGGTCAATGCTGACGATCTCTGGTTAGGTTCCGGTCAATGCTGACGATTTCTGGTTAGATTCTGGTCAATGCTGACGATCTCTGGTTAGGTCCCAGTCAATGCTGACGATCTCTGGTTAGGTTCCAGTCAATGCTGACGATCTCTGGTTAGGTTGCGGTCAATGCTGAAGATTTCTGGTTAGGTCCCGGTCAATGCTGACGATCTCTGGTTAGGTCCCGGTCAATGCTGACGATCTCTGGTTAGGTTCTGGTCAATGTTGACAATCTCTGGTTAGTTTCCGGTCAATGATGACGATCTCTGGTTAGGTTCCAGTCAATGCTGACGATCCCTGGTTAGTTTCTGGTCAATGCTGGTGATCAATGGTTTAATTCTGGTCAATGCTGATGATCTCTGGTTAGGTTCTGGTCAATGCTGCCGATCACTGGTTAGTTTCTGGTCAATGTTGGTGATCACTGGTTAGGTTTTGGTCAGTGCTGACGATCTCTGGTTAGGTTTTGGTCAATGCTGACGATCTCTGGTTAGGTTCCGGTCAATGCTGACGATCTCTGGTTAGTTTCTGGTCAATGCTGGTGATCACTGGTTTGATTCTGGTCAATGCTGACGATCTCTGGTTAGTTTCCGGTCAATGCTGACGATCTCTGGTTAGGGTCCGGTCAATGCTGACGATCTCTGGTTAGGTTCCGATCAATGCTGACGATCTCTGGTTAGGTTCCGATCAATGCTGACGATTTCTGGTTAGTTTCCGGTCAATGCTGACAATCTCTGGTTAGTTTCCGGTCAATGCTGATGATCTCTGGTTAGTTTCTGGTCAATGCTGGTGATCACTGGTTTGATTCTGGTCAATGCTGACGATCACTGGTTAGGTTCCGGTCAATGCTGACGATCTCTGATTAGTTTCTGGTTAATGCTGACGATCTCTGGTTAGTTTCTGGTCAATGCTGGTGATCACTGGTTTGATTCTGGTCAATGCTGACGATCTCTGGTTAGGTTCCGGTCAATGCTGACGATCTCTGGTTAGTTTCCGGTCAATGCTGACGATCTCTGGTTAGGTTCCGGTCAATGTTGACGATCTCTGGTTAGGGTCCGGTCAATGCTGACGATCTCTGGTTAGGTTCCGGTCAATGCTGACGATCTCTGGTTAGCTTCCGGTCAATGCTGACGATCTCTGGTTAGGTTCCGGTCAATGCTGACGATCTCTGGTTAGTTTCAGGTCAATGCTGGTGATCACTGGTTTGATTCTGGTCAATGCTGACGATCTCTGGTTAGGTTCCGGTCAATGCTGACGATCTCTGGTTAGTTTCCGGTCAATGCTGACGATCTCTGGTTAGGTTCTGGTCAATGCTGGTGATCACTGGTTTGATTCCGGTCAATGCTGACGATCTCTGGTTAGTTTCCGGTCAATGCTGACGATCTCTGGTTAGGTTCCGGTCAATGTTGACGATCTCTGGTTAGGGTCCGGTCAATGCTGACGATCTCTGGTTAGGTTCCGGTCAATGCTGACGATCTCTGGTTAGATTCCGGTCAATGCTGACGATCTCTGGTTAGGTTCCGGTCAATGCTGACGATCTCTGGTTAGTTTCAGGTCAATGCTGGTGATCACTGGTTTGATTCTGGTCAATGCTGACGATCTCTGGTTAGGTTCCGGTCAATGCTGACGATCTCTGGTTAGTTTCTGGTCAATGCTGACGATCTCTGGTTAGTTTCTGGTCAATGCTGGTGACCACTGGTTTGATTCTGGTCAATGCTGACGATCTCTGGTTAGGTTCCGGTCAATGCTGACGATCTCTGGTTAGTTTCCGGTCAATGCTGACGATCTCTGGTTAGTTTCCGGTCAATGCTGACGATCTCTGGTTAGGTTCCGGTCAATGCTGACGATCTCTGGTTAGTTTCAGGTCAATGCTGACGATCTCTGGTTAGTTTCTGGTCAATGCTGACGATCTCTGGTTAGTTTCTGGTCAATGCTGGTGATCACTGGTTTGATTCTGGTCAATGCTGACGATCTCTGGTTAGGTTCCGGTCAATGCTGACGATCTCTGGTTAGTTTCCAGTCAATGCTGACGATCTCTGGTTAGTTTCCGGTCAATGCTGACGATCTCTGGTTAGTTTCCGGTCAATGCTGACGATCTCTGGTTAGGTTCCGGTCAATGCTGACGATCTCTGGTTAGGTTCCGGTCAATGCTGACGATCTCTGGTTAGGTTCTGGTCCCAGTTGATGATCCCTTAGCTGGTTAGCAATGATCTTGGTTTTGGTTCTGTCCGGTGGTCTCTAGGCTGACCAGCCACCGGGTTAGTAGTTCTCTTTGGCGTGGA
Organism: Carcharodon carcharias; assembly: GCF_017639515.1. Classification (NCBI taxonomy): domain Eukaryota; kingdom Metazoa; phylum Chordata; class Chondrichthyes; order Lamniformes; family Lamnidae; genus Carcharodon; species Carcharodon carcharias. The sequence goes on along the minus strand of NW_024470830.1, from coordinate 58,265 downwards.
TGCGCTGGTGTTTGATGAGGTGAGACGAGAGGATGAAACCCTTGCCGCAGGTCTCGCACTTAAACGGCCGCTCCCCGGTGTGCAAGTGCTGGTGGGTCTTGAGGTGGGAGGACTGAATGAAGCCACGGCCACAGACGGTGCAGAGGAACGGCCTCTCGCCGGTGTGTACCCGCCGGTGCTCAACCAGCTGGTACGGCTGCTTGAAGCCCTTCGAGCAGACCGGGCAGACAAAGGGCTTCTCACCGGTGTGGATGCGGCGGTGGGACACCAAGTGGTGAGACTGGGTGAAGCGTTGGCCGCACTCGGGACACTGGAACGGCTTCTCCCCGGTGTGGAGCCTCTGGTGCTTGCGGAGCGTGCAGAGGATGGTGAAGCTCTTCTCGCAGATCGAGCACTTGAAGGGCCGCTCGCCGGTGTGGACGATGCGGTGACGGATCAGCCCCGAGGGCTGCTTGAAGCCCTTGCCGCACAGGGTGCAGACGTAGGGCCGCTCGCCGGTGTGGACCCGCTGGTGCATCACCAGGTCCGACGACTTCTTGAAGGCCTTGCCGCACTCGGAGCACTTGCAGGGCTTGAGGTCGGGGGGCCCGGCACCATGGCTGCCGTCGGGGGGCCGGTAGGTGCGGAGGTATGGGGGCCGCTCACCAGCCTTGCCATGGCTCTGCTGGTGCTTCCTGAGCGCCGAGGGGTAATAGAAGCCCCGGCCGCAGTCTTCGCATCGGATAGGCCGGTCCTCGGCGTGAACCACCTGGTGCCGGCGGAGGA
>NW_024470830.1:0-52500 GCF_017639515.1 Carcharodon carcharias | reverse complement strand
AGAGTCATACGGATTCGAAAGGTTAACCCTGTTTCTCTCTCCACAGATCCGGCCAGACCGGCTGAGTTTTTTCAGCATTTTCTGCATTTATTTCAGATTCCATCATCCACAGTGTTTTGCATTTATCTTAGGCTGTTTTGGTTGTTGGAGTTCAGTGTTCTCAGTCCTGACACATCGCTGCAGGGGTTCCTCAGGGTCGTGTCCTCGGCCCAACCATCTTCAGCACCTTCATCAATGACCTTCCTTCCATCATAAGGTCAGAAATGAGGATGTTCACTGATTGCATAAAGATCAGCACCATTCGTGACTCCTCAGATACTGAAGCAATCCATGTCCAAATGCAGCAAGGCCTGGACAATATCCAGGTTTGGGCTGACAGGTGGCAAGTAATATTTGCGGCACACAAGTGTCAGGCAATGACCAACTCCAACAAGAGAGAATCCAACCATTGCCCCTTGACATTCAAAGGCATTACCCTCACTGAATCCCCTACGATCAACATCCTGGGGGTTACCATTGACCAGGAACTGAACTGGACCAGCCATATAAATACTGTGGCTACAAGAGCAGGTCAGAGGCTGGGAATCCTGCGGAGAGTAACTCACCCTCTGACTCCCCAAAGACTGTCCACCATCTACAAGGCACAAACCAGGAGTGTGATGGGATACTCCCCACTTCCCTGGATGAATGCAGCTCCCACAACACTCAGGAAGCTCAACACCATCCAGGACAAAGCAGCCCATCCACAAACATTCACTCCCTCCACCACCGACACACAGTAGCAGCAGTGTGTGTACCATTTACAAGATGCACTGCAGGAATTCACCAAGGCTCCTCATATGGACGCCAATTGTTAACTCAGTTGCTTTCTCTACAGGTGCTGCTGGAACAACCAAGGTTTTCTAGCACTTTCTGTTTTATTTTAGACCTGCAATTCTATGGCAACTTTCACAACCACTGACATCTCAAAGCGACTCACAGACAACAAGGGAATTTTTTTGAAGACTGGTCACTGTTGCAATGCAGCCAACTTGCACACAGCAAGATCACATAAACAGCAATATGATAATGACCCTGATCACCTGTTCTCGTTTTTTTCACACAGCAAATAGTAGGGATCTGGAACGCACTGTCTGAGTGTGTGGGGGAGACAGGGTCAATCGAGTGGATAGGAACTGGAATGCACTGTCTGAGTGTGTGGGTTAGACAGGGTCAATCGGGTGGTTAGGAACTGGAATGCACTGTCTAAGAGTGTGGGGGAGACTGGGTCTATCGAGTGGTTAGGAACTGGAACGCACTGTCTAAGAGTGTGGGGGAGACTGGGTCTATCGAGTGGTTAGGATCTGGAATGTACTGTCTGGGAGTGAGGGGGAGACAGAGTCAATCGACTGTTTAGGGTCTGGAATGCACTGTCTGAGAGTGTGAGGGAGACAGGGTCAATCGAGTGGTTAGGATCTGGAACGCACTATCTGAGTGTGTGGGGGAGACAGGGTCAATTGAGTGCTAAGAATCTGGAATGCACTGTCTGAGTGTGTGGGGGAGACAGGGTAAATTGAGTGCTAAGAATCTGGAATGCACTGTCTGAGAGTATGGGAGAGAGTGGGTCTACCGAGTGGTTAGGATCGGGAATGTACTGTCTGAGATTATGGTGGAGACAGGGTCAATCAGGTGGTTAGGATCTGGAATGCACTGTCTGAGAGTGTGGGGGAGACTGGGTCTATCGAGTGGTTAGGAACTGGAATGCACTGTCTGAGTGTGTGGGGGAGAAAGGGTCAATTGAGTGCTAAGGAACTGGAATGCACTGTCTGAGAGTGTGGGAGAGACAGGGTCAATCGAGTGCTAAGAATCTGGAATGCACTGTCTGAGAGTGGGGATGTGACAGGGTCAATCAGGTGGTTAGGAACTGGAATGCACTGCCTGAGAGTGTTGGGGAGACAGGGTCTATCGAGTGGTTAGGATCTGGAATGTACTGTCTGAGATTATGGTGGAGACAGGGTCAATCAAGTGGTTAGGATCTGGAATGCACTATCTGAGAGTGTGGGGGAGACAGGGTCAATTGAGCGCTAAGGAACTGGAATGCACTGTCTGAGTATGTGGGTGAGAAAGGGTCAAACGAGTGGTTAGGAACTGGAATGCACTGTCTGAGAGTGTGGGTGAGAAAGTGTCTATCGAGTGGTTAATATCGGGAATGCACTGTCTGAGAGTGTGGGGGAAACTGCGTCTATCGAGTGGTTAGGATCTGGAATGTACTGTCTGAGAGTGTGGGGGAGACAGGGTCAATCGACTGTTTAGGGTCTGGAATGCACTGTCTGAGAGTGTGGGGGAGACAGGGTCACTCGAGTGGTTAGGATCTGGAATGCACTGTCTGAGAGTGTGGGGGAGACTGGGTCAATCAGGTGGTTAGGATCTGGAATGCACTGTCTGAGAGTGTGGGGGAGACAGGGTCAATCGAGTGGTTAGGATCTGGAATGCACTGTCTGAGTGTGTGGGGGAGACAGGGTCAATCGAGTGGTTAGGATCTGGAATGCACTGTCTGAGATTATGGTGGAGACAGGGTCAATCGAGTGGTTAGGATCTGCTATGCACTGTCTCAGAGTGTGGGGGAGACAGGGTCAATCGAGTGGTTAGGATCTGGAATGCACTGTCTGAGATTATGGTGGAGACAGGGTCAATCGGGTGGTTAGGATCTGCTATGCACTGTCTGAGAGTGTGGGGGAGTCAGGGTCAATCGAGTGGTTAGGATCTGGAATGCACTGTCTGAGAGTGTGGGGGAGACTGGGTCTATCGAGTGGTTAGGAACTGGAATGCACTGTCTGAGTGTGTGGGGGAGAAAGCGTCAATTGAGTGCTAAGGAACTGGAATGCACTGTCTGAGAGTGTGGGAGAGACAGGGTCAATCGAGTGCTAAGAATCTGGAATGCACTGTCTGAGAGTGGGGGTGTGACAGGGTCAATCAGGTGGTTAGGAACTGGAATGCACTGCCTGAGAGTGTTGGGGAGACTGGGTCTATCGAGTGGTTAGGATCTGGAATGTACTGTCTGAGATTATGGTGGAGACAGGGTCAATCAAGTGGTTAGGATCTGGAATGCACTGTCTGAGAGTGTGGGGGAGACAGGGTCAATCGAGTGGTTAGGATCTGAAATGCACTGTCTGAGTGTGTGGGGGAGACAGGGTCAATTGAGTGCTAAGGAACTGGAATGCAGTGTCTAAGAATGTGGGGGTGTGACAGGGTCTATCAGGTGGTTAGGAACTGGTATGCAATGTCTGAGAGTATGGGGGAGACAGGGTCAATTGAGTGCTAAGGAACTGGAATGCACTGTCTGAGAGTGGGGGTGTGACAGGGTCTATCGAGTGGTTAGGATCTGGAATGTACTGTGTGAGAGTGTGGGGGAGACAGGGTCAATCGAGTGGTTAGGATCTGGAATGCACTGTCTGAGTGTGTGGTGGAGACAGGGTCAATCGAGTGGTTAGGATCTGGAATGCACTGTCTGAGAGTGTGGGGGAGACAGGGTCAATCGAGTGGTTAGGATCTGGAATGCACTGTCTGAGAGTGTGGGGGAGACAGGGTCAATCGAGTGGTTAGGATCTGGAATGTACTGTCTGAATGTGTGGGGGAGACAGGGTCAACTGAGTGCTAAGAATCTGGAATGCACCGTCTGAGAGTGTGGGGGAGACAGGGTCAATCGAGTGGTTAGGATCTGAAATGCACTGTCTGAGAGTGTGGGGGAGACAGGGTCAACTGAGTGCTAAGAATATGGAATGCACTGTCTGAGAGTATGGGGGAGAGTGGGTCGATCGAGTGGTTAGGATCTGGAATGTACTGTCTGAGATTATGGTGGAGACAGGGTCAATCAAGTGGTTAGGATCTGGAATGCACTATCTGAGAGTGTGGGGGAGACAGGGTCAATTGAGCGCTAAGGAACTGGAATGCACTGTCTGAGTATGTGGGTGAGAAAGGGTCAAACGAGTGGTTAGGAACTGGAATGCACTGTCTGAGAGTGTGGGTGAGAAAGTGTCTATCGAGTGGTTAATATCGGGAATGCACTGTCTGAGAGTGTGGGGGAAACTGCGTCTATCGAGTGGTTAGGATCTGGAATGTACTGTCTGAGAGTGTGGGGGAGACAGGGTCAATCGAGTGGTTAGGATCTGGAATGCACTGTCTGAGATTATGGTGGAGACAGGGTCAATCGAGTGGTTAGGATCTGCTATGCACTGTCTCAGAGTGTGGGGGAGACAGGGTCAATCGAGTGGTTAGGATCTGGAATGCACTGTCTGAGATTATGGTGGAGACAGGGTCAATCGGGTGGTTAGGATCTGCTATGCACTGTCTGAGAGTGTGGGGGAGTCAGGGTCAATCGAGTGGTTAGGAACTGGAATGTACTGGCTGAGAGTATGGGGGAGACAGGGTCAATTGAGTGCTAAGGAACTGGAATGCACTGTCTGAGTGTGTGGGTGAGACAGGGTCAATCGATTGGTTAGGATCTGGAATGCACTGTCTGAGACTGAGGGTGAGACAGGGTCAATTGAGTGCTAAGGAACTGGAATGCACTGTCTGAGAATGTGGGGTACACTGGGTCAATCGAGTGGTTAGGATCTGGAATGCACTGACTGAGAGTATGGGGGAGATAGAGTCTACTGAGTGCTAAGGAACTGGAATGCACTGTCTGAGAGTATGGGTGAGACAGGGTCTATCGAGTGGTTAGTAACTGGAATGCACTGTCTGAGATTGTGGTGGAGAGAGGGTCAATCGAGTGGTTAGGAACTGGAACGCACTGTCTGAGAGTGTGGGGGAGACCGGGTCTATCGAGTGGTTAGGATCTGGAATGTACTGTCTGAGATTGTGGAGGAGACAGGGTCAATCGAGTGGTTAGGATCTGGAATGCACTGTCTGAGAGTGTGGGGGAAACTGGGTCTATCGAGTGGTTACGATCTGGAATGTACTGTCTGTGATTATGGTGGAGACAGGGTCAATCAAGTGGTTAGGATCTGGAATGCACTGTCTGAGAGTATGGGGGAGACAGTGTCAATCGACTGTTTAGGGTCTGGAATGCACTGTGTGAGAGTGTGGGGGAGACAGGGTCAATCGAGTGGTTAGGATCTGGAATGCACTGTCTGAGTGTGTGGGGGAGACAGGGTCAATCGAGTGGTTAGTATCTGGAATGCAATGTCTGAGAGTGTGGGGGAGACAGGGTCAATCGAGTGGTTAGTATCTGGAATGCACTGTCTGAGAGTGTGGGTGAGACAGGGTCAATCGAGTGGTTAGTATCTGGAATGCACTGTCTGAGTGTGCGGGGGAGACAGGGTCAATTGAGTGCTAAGGAACTGGAATGCACTGTCTGAGAGTGGGGGTGAGACAGGGTCTATCGAGTGCTAAGGAACTGGAATGTACTGTCTGAGAGTGTGGGGGAGACAGGTTCAATCGAGTGGTTAGGATCTGGAATGTACTGTCTGAGAGTGTGGGGATGACTGGGTCTATCGAGAGGTTAGGATCTGGAATGTACTGTCTGAGATTATGGTGGAGACAGGGTCAATCGAGTGGTTAGGATCTGGAATGTACTGTCTGAGAGTGTGGGGATGACTGGGTCTATCGAGAGGTTAGGATCTGGAATGTACTGTCTGAGATTATGGTGGAGACAGGGTCAATCAAGTGGTTAGGATCTGGAATGCAATGTCTGAGAGTGTGGGGGAGACAGGGTCAATCGAGTGGTTAGGATCTGGAATGCACTGTCTGAGAGTGTGGGTGAGACAGGGTCAATTGAGTGCTAAGGAATTGGAATGCACTGTCTGAGAGTGTGGGTGAGACTGGGTCAATCGAGTGGTTAGGAACTGGAATGCACTGTCTGGGAGTGTGGGGGAGACAGGGTCAATCGGGTGGTTAGGATCTGCTATGCACTGTCTGAAAGTGTGGGGGAGTCAGGGTCAATCGAGTGCTTAGGATCTGGAATGCACTGTCTGAGAGTGTGGGGGAGACTGGGTCTATCGAGTGGTTAGGAACTGGAATGCACTGTCTGAGTGTGTGGGGGAGAAAGCGTCAATTGAGTGCTAAGGAACTGCAATGCACTGTCTGAGAGTGTGGGGGAGACAGGGTCAATCGAGTGGTTAGGATCTGGAATGCACTGTCTGAGTGTGTGGGGGAGACAGGGTCAATTGAGTGCTAAGGAACTGGAATGCACTGTCTAAGAATGTGGGGGTGTGACAGGGTCTATCAGGTGGTTAGGAACTGGTATACAATGTCTGAGAGTATGGGGGAGACAGGGTCAATTGAGTGCTAAGGAACTGGAATGCACTGTCTGAGAGTGGGGGTGTGACAGGGTCTATCGAGTGGTTAGGATCTGGAATGTACTGTGTGAGAGTATGGGGGAGACAGGGTCAATCGAGTGGTTAGGATCTGGAATGCACTGTCTGAGTGTGTGGTGGAGACAGGGTCAATCGAGTGGTTAGGATCTGGAATGCACTGTCTGAGAGTGTGGGGGAGACAGGGTCAATCGAGTGGTTAGGATCTGGAATGCACTGTCTGAGAGTGTGGGGGAGACAGGGTCAATCGAGTGGTTAGGATCTGGAATGTACTGTCTGAATGTGTGGGGGAGACAGGGTCAACTGAGTGCTAAGAATCTGGAATGCACCGTCTGAGAGTGTGGGGGAGACAGCGTGAATCGAGTAGTTAGGATCTGGAATGCACTGTCTGAATGTGTGGGTGAGACAGGGTCAATCGAGTGGTTAGGATCTGGAATGCAAAGTCTGAGAGTGTGGGGGAGACAGGGTCAATCGAGTGGTTAGGATCTGAAATGCACTGTCTGAGAGTGTGGGGGAGACAGGGTCAATTGAGTGCTAAGAATATGGAATGCACTGCCTGAGAGTATGGGGGAGAGTGGGTCTATCGAGTGGTTAGGATCTGGAATGTACTGTCTGAGATTATGGTGGAGACAGGGTCAATCAAGTGGTTAGGATCTGGAATGCACTATCTGAGAGTGTGGGGGAGACAGGGTCAATTGAGCGCTAAGGAACTGGAATGCACTGTCTGAGTATGTGGGTGAGAAAGGGTCAAACGAGTGGTTAGGAACTGGAATGCACTGTCTGAGAGTGTGGGTGAGAAAGTGTCTATCGAGTGGTTAATATCGGGAATGCACTGTCTGAGAGTGTGGGGGAAACTGCGTCTATCGAGTGGTTAGGATCTGGAATGTACTGTCTGAGAGTGTGGGGGAGACAGGGTCAATCGACTGTTTAGGGTCTGGAATGCACTGTCTGAGAGTGTGGGGGAGACAGGGTCAATCGAGTGGTTAGGATCTGGAATGCACTGTCTGAGAGTGTGGGGGAGACTGGGTCAATCAGGTGGTTAGGATCTGGAATGCACTGTCTGAGAGTGTGGGGGAGACAGGGTCAATCGAGTGGTTAGGATCTGGAATGCACTGTCTGAGTGTGTGGGGGAGACAGGGTCAATCGAGTGGTTAGGATCTGGAATGCACTGTCTGAGATTATGGTGGAGACAGGGTCAATCGAGTGGTTAGGATCTGCTATGCACTGTCTCAGAGTGTGGGGGAGACAGGGTCAATCGAGTGGTTAGGATCTGGAATGCACTGTCTGAGATTATGGTGGAGACAGGGTCAATTGGGTGGTTAGGATCTGCTATGCACTGTCTGAGAGTGTGGGGGAGTCAGGGTCAATCGAGTGGTTAGGATCTGGAATGCACTGTCTGAGAGTGTGGGGGAGACAGGGTCAATCGAGTGGTTAGGAACTGGAATGTACTGTCTGAGAGTATGGGGGAGACAGGGTCAATTGAGTGCTAAGGAACTGGAATGCACTGTCTGAGTGTGTGGGTGAGACAGGGTCAATCGATTGGTTAGGATCTGGAATGCACTGTCTGAGACTGAGGGTGAGACAGGGTCAATTGAGTGCTAAGGAACTGGAATGCACTGTCTGAGAATGTGGGGTACACTGGGTCAATCGAGTGGTTAGGATCTGGAATGCACTGACTGAGAGTATGGGGGAGATAGAGTCTATTGAGTGCTAAGGAACTGGAATGCACTGTCTGAGAGTATGGGTGAGACAGGGTCTATCGAGTGGTTAGTAACTGGAATGCACTGTCTGAGATTGTGGTGGAGAGAGGGTCAATCGAGTGGTTAGGAACTGGAACGCACTGTCTGAGAGTGTGGGGGAGACCGGGTCTATCGAGTGGTTAGGATCTGGAATGTACTGTCTGAGATTGTGGAGGAGACAGGGTCAATCGAGTGGTTAGGATCTGGAATGCACTGTCTGAGAGTGTGGGAGAAACTGGGTCTATCGAGTGGTTACGATCTGGAATGTACTGTCTGTGATTATGGTGGAGACAGGGTCAATCAAGTGGTTAGGATCTGGAATGCACTGTCTGAGAGTATGGGGGAGACAGTGTCAATCGACTGTTTAGGGTCTGGAATGCACTGTGTGAGAGTGTGGGGGAGACAGGGTCAATCGAGTGGTTAGGATCTGGAATGCACTGTCTGAGTGTGTGGGGGAGACAGGGTCAATCGAGTGGTTAGTATCTGGAATGCAATGTCTGAGAGTGTGGGGGAGACAGGGTCAATCGAGTGGTTAGTATCTGGAATGCACTGTCTGAGAGTGTGGGTGAGACAGGGTCAATCGAGTGGTTAGTATCTGGAATGCACTGTCTGAGTGTGCGGGGGAGACTGGGTCAATTGAGTGCTAAGGAACTGGAATGCACTGTCTGAGAATTTGAGGGAGACAGGGTCAGTCGAGTGGTTAGGATCTGGAATGCAATGACTGAGAGTATGGGGGAGACAGAGTCAATTGAGTGCTAAGGAACTGGAATGCACTGTCTGAGAGTGGGGGTGAGACAGGGTCTATCGAGTGGTTAGGATCTGGAATGCACTGTCTGAGAGTGTGGGTGAGACTGGGTCAATCGAGTGGTTAGGAACTGGAATGCACTGTCTGGGAGTGTGGGGGAGACCGGGTCTATCGAGTAGTTAGGATCTGGAATGTACTGTCTGAGATTGTGGTGGAGACAGGGTCAATCGAGTGGTTAGGATCTGGAATGCACTGTCTGAGAGTATGGGGGAGACCGGGTCTATCGAGTAGTTAGGATCTGGAATGTACGGTCTGAGATTGTTTTGGAGACAGGGTCAATCGAGTGGTTAGGATCTGGAATGCACTGTCTGAGAGTGTGGGTGAGACTGGGTCAATCGAGTGGTTAGGAACTGGAATGCACTGTCTGGGAGTGTGGGTGAGACAGGGTCAATCGAGTGGTTAGTATCTGGAACGCACTGTCTGAGAGTGTGGGGGAGACCGGGTCAGTCGAGTGGTTAGGATCTGGAATGTACTGTCTGAGAGTGTGGGGGAGACCGGGTCAGTCGAGTGGTTAGGATCTGGAATGTACTGTCTGAGATTATGGTGGAGACAGGGTCAATCAAGTGGTTAGGATCTGGAATGCACTGTCTGAGTGTGTGGGGGAGACAGGGTCAATTGAGTGTTAAGGAACTGGAATGCACTGTCTGAGAGTGTGGGGGAGACTGGGTCAATTGAGTGCTAAGGAACTGGAATGCACTGTCTGAGTGTGTGGGGGAGACAGGGTCAATCGAGTGGTTAGGATCTGGAATGCACTGTCTGAGAGTGGGGGTGTGACAGGGTCAATCAGGTGGTTAGGAACTGGAATGCACTGTCTGAGAGTGTGGGGGAGACAGGGTCTATCGAGTGGTTAGGATCTGGAATGTACTGTCTGAGGTTATGGTGGAGACAGGGTCAATCAATTGGTTAGGATCTGGAATGCACTGTCTGAGAGTGTGGGGGAGACAGGGTCAATTGAGTGCTAAGGACCTGGAATGCACTGTCTGAGAGTGTGGTGGAGACAGGGTGAATTGAGTGATTAGGAACTGGAATGCACTGTCTGAGTGTGTGGGGGAGACAGGGTCAATTGAGCGCTAACGAACTGGAATGCACTGTCTGAGAGTGTGGTGGAGACAGGGTGAATTGAGTGATTAGGAACTGGAATGCACTGTCTGAGTGTGTGGGGGAGACAGGGTCAATTGAGCGCAAAGGAACTGGAATGCACTGTCTGAGAGTGTGGTGGAGACAGGGTGAATTGAGTGCTAAGGAACTGGAATGCACTGTCAGAGAGTGTGGGGGAGACAGGGTCAATCGGGTCGTTAGGAACTGGAATGCACTGTCTGATAGTGTGGGGGAGACTTGGTCTATCGAGTGGTTAGGATCTGGAATGCACTGTCTGAGAGTGTGGGGGAGATAGGGTCAATCGAGTGGTTTGGAACTGTAATGCACTGTCTGAGAGTGTGGTGGAGACAGGGTGAATTGAGTGCTAAGGAAATGGAATGCACTGTCAGAGAGTGTGGGGGAGACAGGGTCAATCGGGTGGTTAGGAACTGGAATGCACTGTCTGATAGTGTGGGGGAGACTTGGTCTATCGAGTGGTTAGGATCTGGAATGCACTGTCTGAGAGTGTGGGGGAGACAGGGTCAATCGAGTGGTTAGGATCTGGAATGCACTGTCTGAGAGTGTGGGGGAGACAGGGTCAATCGAGTGGATAGGATCTGGAATGCACTGTCTGAGAGTGTGGGGGAGACAGGGTCACTCGAGTGTTTAGGGTCTGGAATGCACTCTCTGAGAGTGTGGGGGAGACAGGGTCAATCGAGTGTTTAGGATCTGGAATGCACTGTCTGAGAGTGTGGGGGAGACAGGGTCAATCTTGTGGTTAGAATCTGGAATGCACTGTCTGAGAGTGTGGGGGAGACAGGGTCAATCGAGTGGTTAGGATCTGGAATGCACTGTCTGAGAGTGTGGGGGAGACAGGGTCAATCGAGTGGTTAGGATCTGCAATGCACTGTCTGAGAGTGTGGGCGAAACTGGGTCTATCGAGTGGTTAGGATCTGGAATGCACTGTCTGAGAGTCTGGGGGAAACAGGGTCAATCGAGTGGTTAGGATCTGGAATGCTCTGTCTGAGAGTGTAGGGGAAACTGGGTCTATCGAGTGGTTAGGATCTGGAATTCTCTGTCTGAGATTATGGTGGAGACAGGGCCAATCGAGTGGTTAGGATCTGCTATGCACTGTCTCAGAGTGTGGGGGAGACAGGGTCAATCGAGTGGTTAGGATCTGGAATGCACTGTCTGAGAGTGTGGGTGAGACAGGGTCAATCGAGTGGTTAGGATCTGGAATGCACTGTCTGAGTGTGCGGGGGAGACTGGGTCAATTGGGTGCTAAGGAACTGGAATGCACTGTCTGAGAATTTGGGGGAGACAGGGTCAGTCGAGTGGTTAGGATCTGGAATGCAATGACTGAGAGTATGGGGGAGACAGAGTCAATTGAGGGCTAAGGAACTGGAATGCACTGTCTGAGAGTGGGGGTGAGACAGTGTCTATCGAGTGCTAAGGAACTGGAATGTACTGTCTGAGAGTGTGGGGGAGACAGGTTCAATCGAGTGGTTAGGATCTGGAACGCACTGTCTGAGAGTGTGGGGATGACTGGGTCTATCGAGAGGTTAGGATCTGGAATGTACTGTCTGAGATTATGGTGGAGACAGGGTCAATCGAGTGGTTAGGAACTGGAATGCACTGTCTAAGAGTGTGGGGTTGACTGGGTCTATCGAGAGGTTAGGATCTGGAATGTACTGTCTGAGATTATGGTGGAGACAGGGTCAATCAATTGGTTAGGATCTGGAATGCACTGTCTGAGTGTGTGGGTGAGACAGGGTCAATCGAGTGGTTAGGAACTGGAATGCACTGGCTGAGAGTGTGGGGGAGACCGGGTCTATCGAGTGGTTAGGATCTGGAATGTACTGTCTGAGATTATGGTGGAGACAGGGTCAATCAAGTGGTTAGGATCTGGAATGCACTGTCTGAGAGTGTGGGGGAGACAGGGTCAATCAAGTGGTTAGGATCTGGAATGCACTGTCTGAGTGTGTGGGGGAGACAGGGTCAATTGAGTGTTAAGGAACTGGAATGCACTGTCTGAGAGTGTGGGGAATATTGGGTCAATTGAGTGCTAAGGAACTGGAATGCACTGTCTGAGTGTGTGGGGGAGACAGGGTCAATCAAGTGGTTAGGATCTGGAATGCACTGTCTGAGAGTGGGGGTGTGACAGGGTCAATCAGGTGGTTAGGAACTGGAATGCACTGTCTGAGAGTGTGGGGGAGACAGGGTCTATCGAGTGGTTAGGATCTGGAATGTACTGTCTGAGGTTATGGTGGAGACAGGGTCAATCAATTGGTTAGGATCTGGAATGCACTGTCTGAGAGTGTGGGGGAGACTGGGTCTATCGAGTGGTTAGGATCGGGAATGTACTGTCTGAGATTGTGGTGGAGACAGGGTCAATCGAGTGGTTAGGATCTGGAATGCACTGTCTGAGAGTGTGGGTGAGACAGGGTCATTTGAGTGCTAAGGACCTGGAATGCACTGTCTGAGAGTGTGGTGGAGACAGGGTGAATTGAGTGATTAGGAACTGGAATGCACTGTCTGAGTGTGTGGGGGAGACAGGGTCAATTGAGCGCTAACGAACTGGAATGCACTGTCTGAGAGTGTGGTGGAGACAGGGTGAATTGAGTGATTAGGAACTGGAATGCACTGTCTGAGTGTGTGGGGGAGACAGGGTCAATTGAGCGCTAAGGAACTGGAATGCACTGTCTGAGAGTGTGGTGGAGACAGGGTGAATTGAGTGCTAAGGAACTGGAATGCACTGTCAGAGAGTGTGGGGGAGACAGGGTCAATCGGGTCGTTAGGAACTGGAATGCACTGTCTGATAGTGTGGGGGAGACTTGGTCTATCGAGTGGTTAGGATCTGGAATGCACTGTCTGAGAGTGTGGGGGAGATAGGGTCAATCGAGTGGTTTGGAACTGTAATGCACTGTCTGAGAGTGTGGTGGAGACAGGCTGAATTGAGTGCTAAGGAACTGGAATGCACTGTCAGAGAGTGTGGGGGAGACAGGGTCAATCGGGTGGTTAGGAACTGGAATGCACTGACTGATAGTGTGGGGGAGACTTGTTCTATCGAGTGGTTAGGATCTGGAATGCACTGTCTGAGAGTGTGGGGGAGACAGGGTCAATCGAGTGGTTAGGACCTGGAATGCACTGTCTGAGAGTGTGGGGGAGACAGGGTCAATCGAGTGGATAGGATCTGGAATGCACTGTCTGAGAGTGTGGGGGAGACAGGGTCACTCGAGTGTTTAGGGTCTGGAATGCACTCTCTGAGAGTGTGGGGGAGACAGGGTCAATCGAGTGTTTAGGATCTGGAATGCACTGTCTGAGAGTGTGGGGGAGACAGGGTCAATCTTGTGGTTAGAATCTGGAATGCACTGTCTGAGTGTGTGGGAGAGACAGGGTCAATCGAGTAGTTAGGATCTGGAATGCACTGTCTGAGAGTGTGGGGGAGACAGGGTCAATTGAGTGCTAAGGAACTGGAATGCACTGTCTGAGAGTGTGGGTGAGACACGGTCAATCGAGTGGTTAGGAACTGGAATGCACTGTCTGAGAGTATGTGTTAGACAGGGTCTATCGAGTGGTTAGGATCTGCAATGCACTGTCTGAGAGTGTGGGCGAAACTGGGTCTATCGAGTGGTTAGGATCTGGAATGCACTGTCTGAGAGTCTGGGGGAAACAGGGTCAATCGAGTGGTTAGGATCTGGAATGCTCTGTCTGAGAGTGTAGGGGAAACTGGGTCTATCGAGTGGTTAGGATCTGGAATGTACTGTCTGCGATTATGGTGGAGACAGGGTCAATCAAGTGGTTAGGATCTGGAATGCACTGTCTGATAGTGTGGGGGAGACAGGGTCAATCAAATGGTTAGGATCTGGAATGCACTGTCTGTGAGTGTGGGGGAGACAGGGTCTATCGAGTGGTTAGGATCTGGAATGCACTGTCTGAGAGTGTGGGGGAAACAGGGTCAATCGAGTGGTTAGGATCTGGAATGCACTTACTGAGTGTGTGGGGGAGACAGGGTCAATTGAGTGGTTAGGATCTGGAATGCACTGTCTGAGAGTGCGGGTGAGACAGGGTCAATCGAGTGGTTAGGATCTGGAATGCACTGTCTGAGAGTGTGGGGGAGACTGGGTCAATCGAGTGGTTAGGATCTGGAATGCACTGTCTGAGAGATTGTGGGAAAGTGCGTCTATCGAGTGGTTAGGATCTGGAATGCACAGTCTGAGATTGTGGTGGAGACAGGGTCAATCGAGTGGTTAGGATCTGGAATGCACTGTCTGAGAGTATGGGGGAGACCGGGTCTATCGAGTAGTTAGGATCTGGAATGTACGGTCTGAGATTGTGTTGGAGACAGGGTCAATCGAGTGGTTAGGATCTGGAATGCACTGTCTGAGAGTGTGGGGGAGACAGGGTCAATTGAGGGCTAAGGAACTGGAATGCACTGTCTGAGAGTGTGGGTGAGACAGGGTCAATCGAGTGGTTAGTATCTGGAACGCAATGTCTGAGAGTGTGGGTGAGACAGGGTCAATCGAGTGGTTAGGATCTGGAATGCACTGTCTGAGAGTGTGGGGGAGACAGGGTCAATTGAGTGCTAAGGAACTGGAATGCACTGTCTGAGAATGTGGGGTACACTGGGTCAATCGAGTGGTTAGGATCTGGAATGCACTGTCTGAGAGTGTGGGGGAAACTGGGTCTATCGAGTGGTTACGATCTGGAATGTACTGTCTGTGATTATGGTGGAGACAGGGTCAATCAAGCGGTTAGGATCTGGAATGCACTGTCTGAGAGTATGGAGGTGACAGTGTCAATCGACTGTTTAGGGTCTGGAATGCACTGTCTGAGAGTGTGGGGGAGACAGGGTCAATCGAGTGGTTAGTATCTGGAATGCACTGTCTGAGTGTGTGGGGGAGACAGGGTCAATCGAGTGGTTAGTATCTGGAATGCAATGTCTGAGAGTGTGGGGGAGACAGGGTCAATCGAGTGGTTAGGATCTGGAATGTACTGTCTGAGAGTGTGGGTGAGACAGGGTCAATCGAGTGGTTAGGATCTGGAATGCGCTGTCTGAGTGTGTGGGTGAGACAGGGTCAATCGAGTGGTTAGGAACTGGAATGCACTGGCTGAGAGTGTGGGGGAGACCGGGTCAATCGAGTGGTTAGGATCTGGAATGTACTGTCTGAGATTATGGTGGAGACAGGGTCAATTGAGTGTTAAGGAACTGGAATGCACTGTCTGAGTATGGGGGTGAGAAAGGGTCAAACGAGTGGTTAGGAACTGGAATGCACTGTCTGAGAGTGTGGGTGAGAAAGTGTCTATCGAGTGGTTAATTTCGGGAATGCACTGTCTGAGAGTGTGGGGGAAACTGCGTCTATCGAGTGGTTAGGATCTGGAATGTACTGTCTGAGAGTGTGGGGGAGACAGGGTCAATCGACTGTTTAGGGTCTGGAATGCACTGTCTGAGAGTGTGGGGGAGACAGGGTCAATCGAGTGGTTAGGATCTGGAATGCACTGTCTGAGAGTGTGGGGGAGACAGGGTCAATCGAGTGGTTAGGATCTGGAATGCACTGTCTGAGTGTGTGGGGGAGACAGGGTCAATCTAGTGGTTAGGATCTGGAATGCTCTGTCTGAGATTATGGTGGAGACAGGGCCAATCGAGTGGTTAGGATCTGGAACGCACTGTCTGAGAGTGTGGGGATGACTGGGTCTATCGAGAGGTTAGGATCTGGAATGTACTGTCTGAGATTATGGTGGAGACAGGGTCAATCAATTGGTTAGGATCTGGAATGCACTGTCTGAGTGTGTGGGTGAGACAGGGTCAATCGAGTGGTTAGGAACTGGAATGCACTGGCTGAGAGTGTGGGGGAGACCGGGTCTATCGAGTGGTTAGGATCTGGAATGTACTGTCTGAGATTATGGTGGAGACAGGGTCAATCAAGTGGTTAGGATCTGGAATGCACTGTCTGAGTGTGTGGGTGAGACAGGGTCAATTGAGTGTTAAGGAACTGGAATGCACTGTCTGAGAGTGTGGGGGAGACAGGGTCAATCGAGTGGTTAAGATCTGGAATGCACTGTCTGTGAGTGTGGGGGAGACAGGGTCAATCAAGTGGTTAGGATCTGGAATGCACTGTCTGAGTGTGTGGGGGAGACAGGGTCAATTGAGTCTTAAGGAACTGGAATGCACTGTCTGAGAGTGTGGGGGAGACTGGGTCAATTGAGTGCTAAGGAACTGGAATGCACTGTCTGAGAGTGTGGGGGAGGCAGGGTCAATCGAGTGGTTAGGATCTGGAATGCACTGTCTGAGAGTGTGGGTGAGACAGGGTCAATTGAGTGCTAAGGACCTGGAATGCACTGTCTGAGAGTGTGGTGGAGACAGGGTGAATTGAGTGATTAGGAACTGGAATGCACTGTCTGAGTGTGAGGGGGAGACAGGGTCAATTGAGCGCTAACGAACTGGAATGCACTGTCTGAGAGTGTGGTGGAGACAGGGTGAATTGAGTGATTAGGAACTGGAATGCACTGTCTGAGTGTGTGGGGGAGACAGGGTCAATTGAGCGCTAAGGAACTGGAATGCACTGTCTGAGAGTGTGGTGGAGACAGGGTGAATTGAGTGCTAAGGAACTGGAATGCACTGTCAGAGAGTGTGGGGGAGACAGGGTCAATCGGGTGGTTAGGAACTGGAATGCACTGTCTGATATTGTGGGGGAGACTTGGTCTATCGAGTGGTTAGGATCTGGAATGCACTGTCTGAGAGTGTGGGGGAGACAGGGTCAATCGAGTGGTTAGGATCTGGAATGCACTGTCTGAGAGTGTGGGGGAGACAGGGTGAATCGAGTGGTTAGGATCTGGAATGCACTGTCTGAGAGTGTGGGGGAGACAGGGTCAATCGAGTGGTTAGGATCTGGAATGCACTGTCTGAGTGTGTGGGGGAGACAGGGTCAATCGAGTGGTTAGGATCTGGAATGCACTGTCTGAGAGTGTGGGGGAGACAGGGTCACTCGAGTGTTTAGGGTCTGGAATGCACTCTCTGAGAGTGTGGGTGAGACAGGGTCAATCGAGTGGTTAGGATCTGGAATGCACTGTCTGAGAGTGTGGGGGAGACAGGGTCAATCTTGTGGTTAGAATCTGGAATGCACTGTCTGAGTGTGTGGGAGAGACAGGGTAAATCGAGTGGTTAGGATCTGGAATGCACTGTCTGAGAGTGTGGGGGAGACAGGGTCAATTGAGTGCTAAGGAACTGGAATGCACTGTCTGAGAGTGTGGGTGAGACACGGTCAATCGAGTGGTTAGGAACTGGAATGCACTGTCTGAGAGTATGTGTTAGACAGGGTCTATCGAGTGGTTAGGATCTGCAATGCAATGTCTGAGAGTGTGGGCGAAACTGGGTCTATCGAGTGGTTAGGATCTGGAATGCACTGTCTGAGAGTGTGGGGGAAACAGGGTCAATCGAGTGGTTAGGATCTGGAATGCTCTGTCTGAGAGTGTAGGGGAAACTGGGTCTATCGAGTGGTTAGGATCTGGAATGCACTGTCTGAGAGATTGTGGGAAAGTGCGTCTATCGAGTGGTTAGGATCTGGAATGCACAGTCTGAGAGTGTGGGGGAGACAGGGTCAATCGAGTGGTTAGGAACTGGAATGCACTGTCTGGGAGTGTGGGGGAGACCGGGTCTATCGAGTAGTTAGGATCTGGAATGTACTGTCTGAGATTGTGGTGGAGACAGGGTCAATCGAGTGGTTAGGATCTGGAATGCACTGTCTGAGAGTATGGGGGAGACCGGGTCTATCGAGTAGTTAGGATCTGGAATGTACGGTCTGAGATTGTGTTGGAGACAGGGTCAATCGAGTGGTTAGTATCTGGAATGCACTGTCTGAGAGTGTGGGGGAGACAGGGTCAATTGAGGGCTAAGGAACTGGAATGCACTGTCTGAGAGTGTGGGTGAGACAGGGTCAATCGAGTGGTTAGTATCTGGAACGCAATGTCTGAGAGTGTGGGTGAGACAAGGTCAATCGAGTGGTTAGGATCTGGAATGCACTGTCTGAGAGTGTGGGGGAGACAGGGTCAATTGAGTGCTAAGGAACTGGAATGCACTGTCTGAGAATGTGGGGTACACTGGGTCAATCGAGTGGTTAGGATCTGGAATGCACTGTCTGAGAGTGTGGGGGAAACTGGGTCTATCGAGTGGTTACGATCTGGAATGTACTGTCTGTGATTATGGTGGAGACAGGGTCAATCAAGCGGTTAGGATCTGGAATGCACTGTCTGAGAGTATGGAGGTGACAGTGTCAATCGACTGTTTAGGGTCTGGAATGCACTGTCTGAGAGTGTGGGGGAGACAGGGTCAATCGAGTGGTTAGTATCTGGAATGCACTGTCTGAGTGTGTGGGGGAGACAGGGTCAATCGAGTGGTTAGTATCTGGAATGCAATGTCTGAGAGTGTGGGGGAGACAGGGTCAATCGAGTGGTTAGTATGTGGAATGCACTGTCTGAGAGTGTGGGTGAGACAGGGTCAATCGAGTGGTTAGGATCTGGAATGCGCTGTCTGAGTGTGTGGGTGAGACAGGGTCAATCGAGTGGTTAGGAACTGGAATGCACTGGCTGAGAGTGTGGGGGAGACCGGGTCAATCGAGTGGTTAGGATCTGGAATGTACTGTCTGAGATTATGGTGGAGACAGGGTCAATTGAGTGTTAAGGAACTGGAATGCACTGTCTGAGTATGGGGGTGAGAAAGGGTCAAACGAGTGGTTAGGAACTGGAATGCACTGTCTGAGAGTGTGGGTGAGAAAGTGTCTATCGAGTGGTTAATTTCGGGAATGCACTGTCTGAGAGTGTGGGGGAAACTGCGTCTATCGAGTGGTTAGGATCTGGAATGTACTGTCTGAGAGTGTGGGGGAGACAGGGTCAATCGACTGTTTAGGGTCTGGAATGCACTGTCTGAGAGTGTGGGGGAGACAGGGTCAATCGAGTGGTTAGGATCTGGAATGCACTGTCTGAGAGTGTGGGGGAGACAGGGTCAATCAGGTGGTTAGGATCTGGAATGCACTGTCTGAGAGTGTGGGGGAGACAGGGTCAATCGAGTGGTTAGGATCTGGAATGCACTGTCTGAGTGTGTGGGGGAGACAGGGTCAATCTAGTGGTTAGGATCTGGAATGCTCTGTCTGAGATTATGGTGGAGACAGGGCCAATCGAGTGGTTAGGATCTGGAACGCACTGTCTGAGAGTGTGGGGATGACTGGGTCTATCGAGAGGTTAGGATCTGGAATGTACTGTCTGAGATTATGGTGGAGACAGGGTCAATCAATTGGTTAGGATCTGGAATGCACTGTCTGAGTGTGTGGGTGAGACAGGGTCAATCGAGTGGTTAGGAACTGGAATGCACTGGCTGAGAGTGTGGGGGAGACCGGGTCTATCGAGTGGTTAGGATCTGGAATGTACTGTCTGAGATTATGGTGGAGACAGGGTCAATCAAGTGGTTAGGATCTGGAATGCACTGTCTGAGTGTGTGGGTGAGACAGGGTCAATTGAGTGTTAAGGAACTGGAATGCACTGTCTGAGAGTGTGGGGGAGACAGGGTCAATCGAGTGGTTAGGATCTGGAATGCACTGTCTGAGAGTGTGGGGGAGACAGGGTCAATCAAGTGGTTAGGATCTGGAATGCACTGTCTGAGAGTGTGGGGGAGGCAGGGTCAATCGAGTGGTTAGGATCTGGAATGCACTGTCTGAGAGTGTGGGTGAGACAGGGTCAATTGAGTGCTAAGGACCTGGAATGCACTGTCTGAGAGTGTGGTGGAGACAGGGTGAATTGAGTGATTAGGAACTGGAATGCACTGTCTGAGTGTGAGGGGGAGACAGGGTCAATTGAGCGCTAACGAACTGGAATGCACTGTCTGAGAGTGTGGTGGAGACAGGGTGAATTGAGTGATTAGGAACTGGAATGCACTGTCTGAGTGTGTGGGGGAGACAGGGTCAATTGAGCGCTAAGGAACTGGAATGCACTGTCTGAGAGTGTGGTGGAGACAGGGTGAATTGAGTGCTAAGGAACTGGAATGCACTGTCAGAGAGTGTGGGGGAGACAGGGTCAATCGGGTGGTTAGGAACTGGAATGCACTGTCTGATATTGTGGGGGAGACTTGGTCTATCGAGTGGTTAGGATCTGGAATGCACTGTCTGAGAGTGTGGGGGAGACAGGGTCAATCGAGTGGTTAGGATCTGGAATGCACTGTCTGAGAGTGTGGGGGAGACAGGGTCAATCGAGTGGTTAGGATCTGGAATTCACTGTCTGAGAGTGTGGGGGAGACAGGGTCAATCGAGTGGTTAGGATCTGGAATGCACTGTCTGAGTGTGTGGGGGAGACAGGGTCAATCGAGTGGTTAGGATCTGGAATGCACTGTCTGAGAGTGTGGGGGAGACAGGGTCACTCGAGTGTTTAGGGTCTGGAATGAACTCTCTGAGAGTGTGGGGGAGACAGGGTCAATCGAGTGGTTAGGATCTGGAATGCACTGTCTGAGAGTGCGGGTGAGACAGGGTCAATCGAGTGGTTAGGATCTGGAATGCACTGTCTGAGAGTGTGATGGAGACAGGGTCAATCGAGTTGTTAGGATCTGGAATGCACTGTCTGAGAGTGTGGGGGAGACAGGGTCAATCGAGTTGTTAGGATCTGGAATGCACTGTCTGAGAGTGTGGGGGAGACTGGGTCAATCGAGTGGTTAGGATCTGGAATGCACTGTCTGAGAGTGTGTGGGAAAGTGCGTCTATCGAGTGGTTAGGATCTGGAATGCACAGTCTGAGAGTGTGGGGGAGACAGGGTCAATCGAGTGGTTAGGATCTGGAAGGCACTGTCTGAGTGTGTGGGGGAGACAGGGTCAATTGAGCGCTAAGGAACTGGAATGCACTGTCTGAGAGTGTTGTGCAGACAGGGTCAATTGAGTGCTAAGGAACTGGAATGCACTGTCTGAGAGTGTGGTGGAGACAGGGTGAATTGAGTGCTAAGGAACTGGAATGCACTGTCTGAGAGTGTGTGGGAGACAGGGTCAATCGGGTGGTTAGGAACTGGAATGCACTGTCTGATAGTGTGGGGGAGACAGGGTCAATCGAGTGGTTAGGATCTGGAATGCACTGTCTGAGAGTGTGGGGGAGACAGGGTCAATCAATTGGTTAGGATCTGGAATGTACTGTCTGAGATTATGGTGGAGACAGGGTCAATCAAGTGGTTAGGATCTGGAATGCACTGTCTGAGAGTGTGGGGGAGACAGGGTCAATCGAGTGGTTTGGAACTGGAATGCACTGTCTAAGAGTGTGGGGGAGAGTGGGTCTATAGAGTGGTTAGGATCTGGAATGTACTGTCTGAGATTGTGGTGGAGACAGGGTCAATCGAGTGGTTAGGATCTGGAATGCACTGTGTGAGAGTGTGGGGGAAACTGGGTCTATCGAGTGGTTAGGATCTGGAATGCACAGTCTGAGAGTGTGGGGGAGACAGGGTCAATCGAGTGGTTAGGAACTGGAATGCACTGTCTGAGATTATGTGTTAGACAGGGTCTATCGAGTGGTTAGGATCTGCAATGCACTGTCTGAGAGTGTGGGCGAAACTGGGTCTATCGAGTGGTTAGGATCTGGAATGCACTGTCTGAGAGTCTGGGGGAAACAGGGTCAATCGAGTGGTTAGGATCTGGAATGCTCTGTCTGAGAGTGTAGGGGAAACTGGGTCTATCGAGTGGTTAGGATCTGGAATGTACTGTCTGCGATTATGGTGGAGACAGGGTCAATCAAGTGGTTAGGATCTGGAATGCACTGTCTGATAGTGTGGGGGAGACTGGGTCAATCAAGTGGTTAGGATCTGGAATGCACTGTCTGTGAGTGTGGGGGAGACAGGGTCTATCGAGTGGTTAGGATCTGGAATGCACTGTCTGAGAGTGTGGGGGAAACAGGGTCAATCGAGTGGTTAGGATCTGGAATGCACTTACTGAGTGTGTGGGGGAGACAGGGTCAATTGAGTGGTCAGGATCTGGAATGCACTGTCTGAGAGTGCGGGTGAGACAGGGTCAATCGAGTGGTTAGGATCTGGAATGCATTGTCTGAGAGTGTGGGGGAGACTGGGTCAATCGAGTGGTTAGGATCTGCAATGCACTGTCTGAGAGTGTGTGGGAAAGTGCGTCTATCGATTGGTTAGGATCTGGAATGCACAGTCTGAGAGTGTGGGGGAGACAGGGTCAATCGAGTGGTTAGGATCTGGAATGCACTGTCTGAGAGTGTGGTGGAGACAGGGTCAATCGAGTGGTTAGGATCTGGAATGCACTGTCTGAGTGTGTGGGGGAGACAGGGTCAATTGAGCGCTAAGGAACTGGAATGCACTGTCTGAGAGTGTTGTGCAGACAGGGTCAATTGAGTGCTAAGGAACTGGAATGCACTGTCTGAGAGTGTGGTGGAGACAGGGTGAATTGAGTGCTAAGGAACTGGAATGCACTGTCTGAGAGTGTGGGGGAGACAGGGTCAATCGGGTGGTTAGGAACTGGAATGCACTGTCTGATAGTGTGGGGGAGACTTGGTTTATCGAGTGGTTAGGATCTGGAATGTACTGTCTGAGATTATGGTGGAGACAGGGTCAATCAAGTGGTTAGGATCTGGAATGTACTGTCTGAGATTGTGGTGGAGACAGGGTCAATCGAGTGGTTAGGATCTGGAATGCACTGTGTGAGAGTGTGGGGGAAACTGGGTCTATCGAGTGGTTAGGATCTGGAATGCACAGTCTGAGAGTGTGGGGGAGACAGGGTCAATCGAGTGGTTAGGATCTGGAATGCACTGTCTGAGAGTGTGGTGGAGACAGGGTGAATTGAGTGCTAAGGTTCTGGAATGCACTGTCTGAGAGTGTGGGGGAGACAGAGTCAATCGGGTGGTTAGGAACTGGAATGCACTGTCTGATAGTGTGGGGGAGACAGGGTCAATCGAGTGGTTAGGATCTGGAATGTACTTTCTGAGAATGTGGGGGAGACAGGGTCAATCAATTGGTTAGGATCTGGAATGCACTGTCTGAGAGTGTGGGGGAGACAGGGTCACTCGAGTGGTTAGGATCTGGAATGCACTGTCTGAGAGTGTGGGGGAGACAGGGTCAATCTTGTGGTTAGAATCTGGAATGCACTGTCTTAGTGTGTGGGAGAGACAGGGTCAATCGAGTGGTTAGGATCTGGAATGCACTGTCTGAGAGTGTGGGGGAGACAGGGTCAATTGAGTGCTAAGGAACTGGAATGCACTGTCTGAGAGTGTGGGTGAGACACGGTCAATCGAGTGGTTAGGAACTGGAATGCACTGTCTGAGAGTATGTGTTAGACAGGGTCTATCGAGTGGTTAGGATCTGCAATGCACTGTCTGAGAGTGTGGGCGAAACTGGGTCTATCGAGTGGTTAGGATCTGGAATGCACTGTCTGAGAGTGTGGGGGAAACAGGGTCAATCGAGTGGTTAGGATCTGGAATGCTCTGTCTGAGAGTGTAGGGGAAACTGGGTCTATCGAGTGGTTAGGATCTGGAATGTACTGTCTGCGATTATGGTGGAGACAGGGTCAATCAAGTGGTTAGGATCTGGAATGCACTGTCTGATAGTGTGGGGGAGACTGGGTCAATCAAGTGGTTAGGATCTGGAATGCACTGTCTGTGAGAATGGGGGTGACAGGGTCTATCGAGTGGTTAGGATCTGGAACGCACTGTCTGAGAGTCTGGGGGAGACAGGGTCAATCAAGTGGTTAGGATCTGGAATGCACTGTCTGATAGTGTGGGGGAGACAGGGTCAATCGAGTGGTTAGGATCTGGAATGCACTGTCTGAGAGTGTGGGGGAGACAGGGTCAATCGAGTGGTTAGTATCTGGAACGCAATGTCTGAGAATGTAGGTGAGACAGGGTCAATCGAGTGGTTAGTATCTGGAACGCAATGTCTGAGAGTGTGGGTGAGACAGGGTCAATTGAGTGCTAAGAATCTGGAATGCACTGTCTGAGAGTATGGGGGAGAGTGGGTCTATCGATTGGTTAGGATCTGGAATGCACTGTCTGAGAGTATGGGGGAGACAGGGTCAATTGAGTGCTAAGGAACTGGAATGCACAGTCTGAGATTGTGGGGGAGACAGGGTCAATCGAGTGGTTAGGATCTGGAATACACTGTCTGAGAGTGTGGGGGAGACAGGGTCAATCAATTGGTTAGGATCTGGAATGCACTGTCTGAGAGTGTGGGGGAGACAGGGTCACTCGAGTGTTTAGGGTCTGGAATGCACCCTCTGAGAGTGTGGGGGAGACAGGGTCAATCGAGTGGTTTGGAACTGGAATGCACTGTCTGAGTGTGTGGGGGAGACCGGGTCAATCGAGTGGTTAGGATCTGGAATGTACTGTCTGAGATTGTGGTGGAGACAGGGTCAATCGAGTGGTTAGGATCTGGAATGCACTGTGTGAGAGTGTGGGGGAAACTGGGTCTATCGAGTGGTTAGGATCTGGAATGCACAGTCTGAGAGTGTGGGGGAGACAGGGTCAATCGAGTGGTTAGGATCTGGAATGCACTGTCTGAGAGTGTGGTGGAGACAGGGTGAATTGAGTGCTAAGGAACTGGAATGCACTCTCTGAGAGTGTGGGGGAGACAGGGTCAATCGAGTGGTTAGGATCTGGAATGCACTGTCTGAGAGTGTGGGGGAGACAGGGTCACTCGAGTGTTTAGGGTCTGGAATGCACTCTCTGAGAGTGTGGGGGAGACAGGGTCAATCGAGTGGTTAGGATCTGGAATGCACTGTCTGAGAGTGTGGGGGAGACAGGGTCAATCTTGTGGTTAGAATCTGGAATGCACTGTCTTAGTGTGTGGGAGAGACAGGGTCAATCGAGTGGTTAGGATCTGGAATGCACTGTCTGAGAGTGTGGGGGAGACAGGGTCAATTGAGTGCTAAGGAACTGGAATGCACTGTCTGAGAGTGTGGGTGAGACACGGTCAATCGAGTGGTTAGGAACTGGAATGCACTGTCTGAGAGTATGTGTTAGACAGGGTCTATCGAGTGGTTAGGATCTGGAATGCTCTGTCTGAGAGTGTAGGGGAAACTGGGTCTATCGAGTGGTTAGGATCTGGAATGTACTGTCTGCGATTATGGTGGAGACAGGGTCAATCAAGTGGTTAGGATCTGGAATGCACTGTCTGATAGTGTGGGGGAGACAGGGTCAATCAAGTGGTTAGGATCTGGAATGCACTGTCTGTGAGTGTGGGGGAGACAGGGTCTATCGAGTGGTTAGGATCTGGAACGCACTGTCTGAGAGTCTGGGGGAGACAGGGTCAATCAAGTGGTTAGGATCTGGAATGCACTGTCTGATAGTGTGGGGGAGACAGGGTCAATCGAGTGGTTAGGATCTGGAATGCACTGTCTGAGTGTGTGGGGGAGACAGGGTCAATCGAGTGGTTAGGATCTGGAACGCAATGTCTGAGAGTGTGGGTGAGACAGGGTCAATTGAGTGCTAAGAATCTGGAATGCACTGTCTGAGAGTATGGGGGAGAGTGGGTCTATCGATTGGTTAGGATCTGGAATGCACTGTCTGAGAGTATGGGGGAGACAGGGTCAATTGAGTGCTAAGGAACTGGAATGCACAGTTTGAGATTGTGGGGGAGACAGGGTCAATCGAGTGGTTAGGATCTGGAATACACTGTCTGAGAGTGTGGGGGAGACAGGGTCAATCAATTGGTTAGGATCTGGAATGCACTGTCTGAGAGTGTGGGGGAGACAGGGTCACTCGAGTGTTTAGGGTCTGGAATGCACCCTCTGAGAGTGTGGGGGAGACAGGGTCAATCTTGTGGTTAGAATCTGGAATGCACTGTCTGAGTGTGTGGGAGAGACAGGGTCAATCGAGTGGTTAGGATCTGGAATGCACTGTCTGAGAGTGTGGGGGAGACAGGGTCAATTGAGTGCTAAGGAACTGGAATGCACTGTCTGAGAGTGTGGGTGAGACACGGTCAATCGAGTGGTTAGGAACTGGAATGCACTGTCTGAGAGTATGTGTTAGACAGGGTCTATCGAGTGGTTAGGATCTGCAATGCACTGTCTGAGAGTGTGGGCGAAACTGGGTCTATCGAGTGGTTAGGATCTGGAATGCACTGTCTGAGAGTGTGGGGGAAACAGGGTCAATCGAGTGGTTAGGATCTGGAATGCTCTGTCTGAGAGTGTTGGGGAAACTGGGTCTATCGAGTGGTTAGGATCTGGAATGTACTGCCTGCGATTATGGTGGAGACAGGGTCAATCAAATGGTTAGGATCTGGAATGCACTGTCTGATAGTGTGGGGGAGACAGGGTCAATCAAGTGGTTAGGATCTGGAATGCACTGTCTGTGAGTGTGGGGGAGACAGGGTCAATCGAGTGGTTAGGATCAGGAATGAACTGTCTGAGTGTGTGGGGGAGACAGGGTCAATCGAGTGGTTAGTATCTGGAACGCAATGTCTGAGAATGTAGGTGAGACAGGGTCAATCGAGTGGTTTGGATCTGGAATGCACTGTCTGAGAGTGTGGTGGAGACAGGGTGAATTGAGTGCTAAGGAACTGGAATGCACTCTCTGAGAGTGTGGGGGAGACAGGGTCAATCGAGTGGTTAGGATCTGGAATGCACTGTCTGAGAGTGTGGGGGAGACAGGGTCACTCGAGTGTTTAGGGTCTGGAATGCACTCTCTGAGAGTGTGGGGGAGACAGGGTCAATCGAGTGGTTAGGATCTGGAATGCACTGTCTGAGAGTGTGGGGGAGACAGGGTCAATCTTGTGGTTAGAATCTGGAATGCACTGTCTTAGTGTGTGGGAGAGACAGGGTCAATCGAGTGGTTAGGATCTGGAATGCACTGTCTGAGAGTGTGGGGGAGACAGGGTCAATTGAGTGCTAAGGAACTGGAATGCACTGTCTGAGAGTGTGGGTGAGACACGGTCAATCGAGTGGTTAGGAACTGGAATGCACTGTCTGAGAGTATGTGTTAGACAGGGTCTATCGAGTGGTTAGGATCTGGAATGCTCTGTCTGAGAGTGTAGGGGAAACTGGGTCTATCGAGTGGTTAGGATCTGGAATGTACTGTCTGCGATTATGGTGGAGACAGGGTCAATCAAGTGGTTAGGATCTGGAATGCACTGTCTGATAGTGTGGGGGAGACAGGGTCAATCAAGTGGTTAGGATCTGGAATGCACTGTCTGTGAGTGTGGGGGAGACAGGGTCTATCGAGTGGTTAGGATCTGGAACGCACTGTCTGAGAGTCTGGGGGAGACAGGGTCAATCAAGTGGTTAGGATCTGGAATGCACTGTCTGATAGTGTGGGGGAGACAGGGTCAATCGAGTGGTTAGGATCTGGAATGCACTGTCTTAGTGTGTGGGAGAGACAGGGTCAATCGAGTGGTTAGGATCTGGAATGCACTGTCTGAGAGTGTGGGGGAGACAGGGTCAATTGAGTGCTAAGGAACTGGAATGCACTGTCTGAGAGTGTGGGTGAGACACGGTCAATCGAGTGGTTAGGAACTGGAATGCACTGTCTGAGAGTATGTGTTAGACAGGGTCTATCGAGTGGTTAGGATCTGCAATGCACTGTCTGAGAGTGTGGGCGAAACTGGGTCTATCGAGTGGTTAGGATCTGGAATGCACTGTCTGAGAGTGTGGGGGAAACAGGGTCAATCGAGTGGTTAGGATCTGGAATGCTCTGTCTGAGAGTGTTGGGGAAACTGGGTCTATCGAGTGGTTAGGATCTGGAATGTACTGTCTGCGATTATGGTGGAGACAGGGTCAATCAAATGGTTAGGATCTGGAATGCACTGTCTGATAGTGTGGGGGAGACAGGGTCAATCGAGTGGTTAGGATCTGGAATGCACTGTCTGTGAGTGTGGGGGAGACAGGGTCAATCGAGTGGTTAGGATCAGGAATGAACTGTCTGAGTGTGTGGGGGAGACAGGGTCAATCGAGTGGTTAGTATCTGGAACGCAATGTCTGAGAATGTAGGTGAGACAGGGTCAATCGAGTGGTTTGGATCTGGAATGCACTGTCTGAGAGTGTGGTGGAGACAGGGTGAATTGAGTGCTAAGGAACTGGAATGCACTCTCTGAGAGTGTGGGGGAGACAGGGTCAATCGAGTGGTTAGGATCTGGAATGCACTGTCTGAGAGTGTGGGGGAGACAGGGTCACTCGAGTGTTTAGGGTCTGGAATGCACTCTCTGAGAGTGTGGGGGAGACAGGGTCAATCGAGTGGTTAGGATCTGGAATGCACTGTCTGAGAGTGTGGGGGAGACAGGGTCAATCTTGTGGTTAGAATCTGGAATGCACTGTCTTAGTGTGTGGGAGAGACAGGGTCAATCGAGTGGTTAGGATCTGGAATGCACTGTCTGAGAGTGTGGGGGAGACAGGGTCAATTGAGTGCTAAGGAACTGGAATGCACTGTCTGAGAGTGTGGGTGAGACACGGTCAATCGAGTGGTTAGGAACTGGAATGCACTGTCTGAGAGTATGTGTTAGACAGGGTCTATCGAGTGGTTAGGATCTGGAATGCTCTGTCTGAGAGTGTAGGGGAAACTGGGTCTATCGAGTGGTTAGGATCTGGAATGTACTGTCTGCGATTATGGTGGAGACAGGGTCAATCAAGTGGTTAGGATCTGGAATGCACTGTCTGATAGTGTGGGGGAGACAGGGTCAATCAAGTGGTTAGGATCTGGAATGCACTGTCTGTGAGTGTGGGGGAGACAGGGTCTATCGAGTGGTTAGGATCTGGAACGCACTGTCTGAGAGTCTGGGGGAGACAGGGTCAATCAAGTGGTTAGGATCTGGAATGCACTGTCTGATAGTGTGGGGGAGACAGGGTCAATCGAGTGGTTAGGATCTGGAATGCACTGTCTGAGTGTGTGGGGGAGACAGGGTCAATCGAGTGGTTAGGATCTGGAACGCAATGTCTGAGAGTGTGGGTGAGACAGGGTCAATTGAGTGCTAAGAATCTGGAATGCACTGTCTGAGAGTATGGGGGAGAGTGGGTCTATCGATTGGTTAGGATCTGGAATGCACTGTCTGAGAGTATGGGGGAGACAGGGTCAATTGAGTGCTAAGGAACTGGAATGCACAGTTTGAGATTGTGGGGGAGACAGGGTCAATCGAGTGGTTAGGATCTGGAATACACTGTCTGAGAGTGTGGGGGAGACAGGGTCAATCAATTGGTTAGGATCTGGAATGCACTGTCTGAGAGTGTGGGGGAGACAGGGTCACTCGAGTGTTTAGGGTCTGGAATGCACCCTCTGAGAGTGTGGGGGAGACAGGGTCAATCTTGTGGTTAGAATCTGGAATGCACTGTCTGAGTGTGTGGGAGAGACAGGGTCAATCGAGTGGTTAGGATCTGGAATGCACTGTCTGAGAGTGTGGGGGAGACAGGGTCAATTGAGTGCTAAGGAACTGGAATGCACTGTCTGAGAGTGTGGGTGAGACACGGTCAATCGAGTGGTTAGGAACTGGAATGCACTGTCTGAGAGTATGTGTTAGACAGGGTCTATCGAGTGGTTAGGATCTGCAATGCACTGTCTGAGAGTGTGGGCGAAACTGGGTCTATCGAGTGGTTAGGATCTGGAATGCACTGTCTGAGAGTGTGGGGGAAACAGGGTCAATCGAGTGGTTAGGATCTGGAATGCTCTGTCTGAGAGTGTTGGGGAAACTGGGTCTATCGTGTGGTTAGGATCTGGAATGTACTGTCTGCGATTATGGTGGAGACAGGGTCAATCAAATGGTTAGGATCTGGAATGCACTGTCTGATAGTGTGGGGGAGACAGGGTCAATCGAGTGGTTAGGATCTGGAATGCACTGTCTGTGAGTGTGGGGGAGACAGGGTCAATCGAGTGGTTAGGATCAGGAATGAACTGTCTGAGTGTGTGGGGGAGACAGGGTCAATCGAGTGGTTAGTATCTGGAACGCAATGTCTGAGAATGTAGGTGAGACAGGGTCAATCGAGTGGTTTGGATCTGGAAGGCAATGTCTGAGAGTGTGGGTGAGACAGGGTCAATTGAGTGCTAAGAATCTGGAATGCACTGTCTGAGAGTATGGGAGAGACAGGGTCAATTGAGTGCTAAGGAACTGGAATGCACTCTCTGAGAGTGTGGGAGAGACAGGGTCAATCGAGTGGTTAGGATCTGGAGGCACTGTCTGAGAGCGTGGGTGAGATAGGGTCAATCGAGTGGTTAGGATCTGGAATGCACTGTCTGAGAGTATGGGAGAGACAGGGTCAATTGAGTGCTAAGGAACTGGAATGCACTCTCTGAGAGTGTGGGAGAGACAGGGTCAATCGAGTGGTTAGGATCTGGAGGCACTGTCTGAGAGCGTGGGTGAGATAGGGTCAATCGAGTGGTTAGGATCTGGAATGCACTGTCTGAGTGTGTGGGTGAGACAGTGTCAATCGAGTGGTTAGGAACTGGAATGCACTGTCTGAGAGTATGTGTTAGACAGGGTCTATCGAGTGGTTAGGATCTGGAATGCACTGTCTGAGAGTGTGGGGGAAACAGGGTCAATCGAGTGGTTAGGATCTGGAATGCACTTACTGAGTGTGTGGGGGAGACAGGGTCAATTGAGTGGTTAGGATCTGGAATGCACTGTCTGAGAGTGCGGGTGAGACAGGGTCAATCGAGTGGTTAGGATCTGGAATGCACTGTCTGAGAGTGTGGGGGAGACTGGTTCAATCGAGTGGTTAGGATCTGGAATGCACTGTCTGAGAGTGTGTGGGAAAGTGCGTCTATCGAGTGGTTAGGATCTGGAATGCACAGTCTGAGAGTGTGGGGGAGACAGGGTCAATCGAGTGGTTAGGATCTGGAATGCACTGTCTGAGAGTGTGGGGGAGACAGGGTCAATCGAGTGGTTAGGATCTGGAATGCACTGTCTGAGTGTGTGGGGGAGACAGGGTCAATTGAGCGCTAAGGAACTGGAATGCACTGTCTGAGAGTGTTGTGCAGACAGGGTCAATTGAGTGCTAAGGAACTGGAATGCACTTTCTGAGAGTGTGGTGGAGACAGGGTGAATTGAGTGCTAAGGAACTGGAATGCACTGTCTGAGAGTGTGGGGGAGACAGGGTCAATCGGGTGGTTAGGAACTGGAATGCACTGTCTGATAGTGTGGGGGAGACTTGGTCTATCGAGTGGTTAGGATCTGGAATGTACTGTCTGAGATTATGGTGGAGACAGGGTCAATCAAGTGGTTAGGATCTGGAATGCACAGTCTGAGAGTGTGGGGGAGACAGGGTCAATCGAGTGGTTAGGATCTGGAATGCACTGTCTGAGAGTGTGGGGGAGACAGGGTCAATCGAGTGGTTAGGATCTGGAATGCACTGTCTGAGTGTGTGGGGGAGACAGGGTCAATTGAGCGCTAAGGAACTGGAATGCACTGTCTGAGAGTGTTGTGCAGACAGGGTCAATTGAGTGCTAAGGAACTGGAATGCACTGTCTGAGAGTGTGGTGGAGACAGGGTGAATTGAGTGCTAAGGAACTGGAATGCACTGTCTGAGAGTGTGGGGGAGACAGGGTCAAACGGGTGGTTAGGAACTGGAATGCACTGTCTGATAGTGTGGGGGAGACTTGGTCTATCGAGTGGTTAGGATCTGGAATGTACTGTCTGAGATTATGGTGGAGACAGGGTCAATCAAGTGGTTAGGATCTGGAATGCACTGTCTGAGACTGTGGGGGAGACAGGGTCAATCGGGTATTTAGGATCTGGAATGTACTGTCTGAGATTGTGGTGGAGACAGGGTCAATCGAGTGGTTAGGATCTGGAATGCACTGTGTGAGAGTGTGGGGGAGACTGGGTCTATCGAGTGGTTAGGATCTGGAATGCACAGTCTGAGAGTGTGGGGGAGACAGGGTCAATCGAGTGGTTAGGATCTGGAATGCACTGTCTGAGAGTGTGGGGGAGACAGGGTCAATCGAGTGGTTAGGATCTGGAATGCACTGTCTGAGTGTGTGGGGGAGACAGGGTCAATCGAGTGGTTAGGAACTGGAATGCACTGTCTGAGAGTGTGGGGGAGACAGGGTCAATCAATTGGTTAGGATCTGGAATGCACTGTCTGAGAGTGTGGGGGAGACAGGGTCACTCGAGTGTTTAGGGTCTGGAATGCACTCTCTGAGAGTGTGGGGGAGACAGGGTCAATCGAGTGGTTAGGATCTGGAATGCACTGTCTGAGAGTGTGGGGGAGACAGGGTCAATCTTGTGGTTAGGATCTGGAATGCACTGTCTGAGTGTGTGGGAGAGACAGGGTCAATCGAGTGGTTAGGAACTGGAACGCACTGTCTGAGAGTGTGGGTGAGAAAGGGTCAATCGAGTGGTTAGGATCTGGTATGCACTGTCTGAGAGTGTGGGGGAGACAGGGTCAATTGAGTGCTAAGGAACTGGAATGCACTGTCTGAGAGTGTGGCTGAGACACGGTCAATCGAGTGGTTAGGAACTGGAATGCACTGTCTGAGATTATGTGTTCGACAGGGACTATCGAGTGGTTAGGATCTGGAATGCACTGTCTGAGAGTGTGGGGAAACTGGGTCTATCGAGTGGTTTAGGATCTGGAATGTACTGTCTGAGAGTGTGGGGGAAACTGGGTCTATCGAGTGGTTAGGATCTGGAATGCCCTGTCTGAGAGTGTGGGGGAAACTGTGTCTATCGAGTGGTTAGGATCTGGAACGCACTGTCTGAGAGTCTGGGGGAGACAGGGTCAATCAAGTGGTTAGGAACTGGAATGCACTGTCTGATAGTGTGGGGGAGACAGGGTCAATCGAGTGGTTAGGATCTGGAATGCACTGTCTGAGTGTGTGGGGGAGACAGGGTCAATCGAGTGGTTAGTATCTGGAACTCAATGTCTGAGAATGTAGGTGAGACAGGGTCAATCGAGTGGTTTGGATCTGGAATGCACTGTCTGAGAGTATGGGGGAGAGTGGGTCTATCGATTGGTTAGGATCTGGAATGCACTGTCTGAGAGTATGGGGGAGAGTGGGTCTATCGAGTGGTTAGGATCTGGAATGCACTGTCTGAGTGTGTGGGTGAGACAGGGTCAATCGAGTGGTTAGGAACTGGAATGCACTGGCTGAGAGTGTGGGGGAGACCGGGTCTATCGAGTGGTTAGGAGCTGGAATGTATTGTCTGAGATTATGGTGGAGACAGGGTCAATTGAGTGCTAAGGAACTGGAATGCACAGTCTGAGATTGTGGGGGAGACAGGGTCAATCGAGTGGTTAGAATCTGGAATGCACTGTCTGAGTGTGTGGGAGAGACAGGGTCAATCGAGTGTTTAGGGTCTGGAATGCACCCTCTGAGAGTGTGGGGGAGACAGGGTCAATCGAGTGGTTAGGATCTAGAATGCACTGTCTGAGAGTGTGGGTGAGACAGGGTCAATCAATTGGTTAGGATCTGGAATGCACTGTCTGAGAGTGTGGGGGAGACAGGGTCACTCGAGTGTTTAGGGTCTGGAATGCACTCTCTGAGAGTGTGGGGGAGACAGGGTCAATCGAGTGGTTAGGATCTGGAATGCACTGTCTGAGAGTGTGGGGGAGACAGGGTCAATCTTGTGGTTAGAATCTGGAATGCACTGTCTGAGTGTGTGGGAGAGACAGGGTCAATCGAGTGGTTAGGATCTGGAATGCACTGTCTGAGAGTGTGGGGGAGACAGGGTCAATTGAGTGCTAAGGAACTGGAATGCACTGTCTGAGAGTGTGGGTGAGACACGGTCAATCGAGTGGTTAGGAACTGGAATGCACTGTCTGAGAGTATGTGTTAGACAGGGTCTATCGAGTGGTTAGGATCTGGAATGCACTGTCTGAGAGTGTGGGGGAAACAGGGTCAATCGAGTGGTTAGGATCTGGAATGCTCTGTCTGAGAGTGTTGGGGAAACTGGGTCTATCGAGTGGTTAGGATCTGGAATGTACTGTCTGCGATTATGGTGGAGACAGGGTCAATCAAATGGTTAGGATCTGGAATGCACTGTCTGATAGTGTGGGGGAGACAGGGTCAATCAAGTGGTTAGGATCTGGAATGCACTGTCTGTGAGTGTGGGGGAGACAGGGTCAATCGAGTGGTTAGGATCAGGAATGAACTGTCTGAGTGTGTGGGGGAGACAGGGTCAATCGAGTGGTTAGTATCTGGAACGCAATGTCTGAGAATGTAGGTGAGACAGGGTCAATCGAGTGGTTTGGATCTGGAAGGCAATGTCTGAGAGTGTGGGTGAGACAGGGTCAATTGAGTGCTAAGAATCTGGAATGCACTGTCTGAGAGTATGGGAGAGACAGGGTC
Source organism: Carcharodon carcharias (assembly GCF_017639515.1). Lineage (NCBI taxonomy): Eukaryota > Metazoa > Chordata > Chondrichthyes > Lamniformes > Lamnidae > Carcharodon > Carcharodon carcharias. The sequence goes on along the minus strand of NW_024470830.1, from coordinate 18,356 downwards.
AATTGAGTGCTAAGGAACTGGAATGCACTCTCTGAGAGTGTGGGAGAGACAGGGTCAATCGAGTGGTTAGGATCTGGAGGCACTGTCTGAGAGCGTGGGTGAGATAGGGTCAATCGAGTGGTTAGGATCTGGAATGCACTGTCTGAGTGTGTGGGTGAGACAGTGTCAATCGAGTGGTTAGGAACTGGAATGCACTGTCTGAGAGTATGTGTTAGACAGGGTCTATCGAGTGGTTAGGATCTGGAATGCACTGTCTGAGAGTGTGGGGGACACAGGGTCAATCGAGTGGTTAGGATCTGGAATGCACTTACTGAGTGTGTGGGGGAGACAGGGTCAATTGAGTGGTTAGGATCTGGAATGCACTGTCTGAGAGTGCGGGTGAGACAGGGTCAATCGAGTGGTTAGGATCTGGAATGCACTGTCTGAGAGTGTGGGGGAGACTGGTTCAATCGAGTGGTTAGGATCTGGAATGCACTGTCTGAGAGTGTGTGGGAAAGTGCGTCTATCGAGTGGTTAGGATCTGGAATGCACAGTCTGAGAGTGTGGGGGAGACAGGGTCAATCGAGTGGTTAGGATCTGGAATGCACTGTCTGAGAGTGTGGGGGAGACAGGGTCAATCGAGTGGTTAGGATCTGGAATGCACTGTCTGAGTGTGTGGGGGAGACAGGGTCAATTGAGCGCTAAGGAACTGGAATGCACTGTCTGAGAGTGTTGTGCAGACAGGGTCAATTGAGTGCTAAGGAACTGGAATGCACTGTCTGAGAGTGTGGTGGAGACAGGGTGAATTGAGTGCTAAGGAACTGGAATGCACTGTCTGAGAGTGTGGGGGAGACAGGGTCAATCGGGTGGTTAGGAACTGGAATGCACTGTCTGATAGTGTGGGGGAGACTTGGTCTATCGAGTGGTTAGGATCTGGAATGTACTGTCTGAGATTATGGTGGAGACAGGGTCAATCAAGTGGTTAGGATCTGGAATGCACTGTGTGAGAGTGTTGTGCAGACAGGGTCAATTGAGTGCTAAGGAACTGGAATGCACTGTCTGATAGTGTGGGGGAGACTTGGTTTATCGAGTGGTTAGGATCTGGAATGTACTGTCTGAGATTATGGTGGAGACAGGGTCAATCAAGTGGTTAGGAACTGGAATGCACTGTCTGATAGTGTGGGGGAGACAGGGTCAATCGAGTGGTTAGGATCTGGAATGCACTGTCTGAGAGTGTGGGGGAGACAGGGTCACTCGAGTGTTTAGGGTCTGGAATGCACTCTCTGAGAGTGTGGGGGAGACAGAATCAATCGAGTGGTTAGGATCTGGAATGCACTGTCTGAGAGTGTGGGGGAGACAGGGTCAATCTTGTGGTTAGAATCTGGAATGCACTGTCTTAGTGTGTGGGAGAGACAGGGTCAATCGAGTGGTTAGGATCTGGAATGCACTGTCTGAGAGTGTGGGTGAGACACGGTCAATCGAGTGGTTAGGAACTGGAATGCACAGTCTGAGAGTATGTGTTAGACAGGGTCTATCGAGTGGTTAGGATCTGCAATGCACTGTCTGAGAGTGTGGGCGAAACTGCGTCTATCGAGTGGTTAGGATCTGGAATGCACTGTCTGAGAGTGTGGGGGAAACAGGGTCAATCGAGTGGTTAGGATCTGGAATGCTCTGTCTGAGAGTGTAGGGGAAACTGGGTCTATCGAGTGGTTAGGATCTGGAATGTACTGTCTGCGATTATGGTGGAGACAGGGTCAATCAAGTGGTTAGGATCTGGAATGCACTCTCTGATAGTGTGGGGGAGACTGGGTCAATCAAGTGGTTAGGATCTGGAATGCACTGTCTGTGAGTATGGGGGTGACAGGGTCTATCGAGTGGTTAGGATCTGGAACGCACTGTCTGAGAGTCTGGGGGAGACAGGGTCAATCAAGTGGTTAGGATCTGGAATGCACTGTCTGATAGTGTGGGGGAGACAGGGTCAATCGAGTGGTTAGGATCTGGAATGCACTGTCTGAGTGTGTGGGGGAGACAGGGTCAATCGAGTGGTTAGTATCTGGAACGCAATGTCTGAGAATGTAGGTGAGACAGGGTCAATCGAGTGGTTAGTATCTGGAACGCAATGTCTGAGAGTGTGGGGGAGACAGGGTCAATTGAGTGCTAAGAATCTGGAATGCACTGTCTGAGAGTATGGGGGAGAGTGGGTCTATCGATTGGTTAGGATCTGGAATGCACTGTCTGAGAGTATGGGGGAGACAGGGTCAATTGAGTGCTAAGGAACTGGAATGCACAGTCTGAGATTGTGGGGGAGACAGGGTCAATCGAGTGGTTAGGATCTGGAATACACTGTCTGAGAGTGTGGGGGAGACAGGGTCAATCAATTGGTTAGGATCTGGAATGCACTGTCTGAGAGTGTGGGAGAGACAGGGTCAATCGAGTGGTTAGGATCTGGAATACACTGTCTGAGAGTGTGGGGGAGACAGGGTCACTCGAGTGTTTAAGGTGTGGAATGCACCCTCTGAGAGTGTGGGGGAGACAGGGTCAATCGAGTGGTTTGGAACTGGAATGCACTGTCTAAGAGTGTGGGGGAGACCGGGTCAATCGAGTGGTTAGGATCTGGAATGTACTGTCTGAGATTGTGGTGGAGACAGGGTCAATCGAGTGGTTAGGATCTGGAATGCACTGTGTGAGAGTGTGGGGGAAACTGGGTCTATCGAGTGGTTAGGATCTGGAATGCACAGTCTGAGAGTGTGGGGGAGACAGGGTCAATCGAGTGTTTAGGATCTGGAATGCACTGTCTGAGAGTGTGGTGGAGACAGGGTGAATTGAGTGCTAAGGAACTGGAATGCACTCTCTGAGAGTGTGGGGGAGACAGGGTCAATCGAGTGGTTAGGATCTGGAATGCACTGTCTGAGAGTGTGGGGGAGACAGGGTCACTCGAGTGTTTAGGGTCTGGAATGCACTCTCTGAGAGTGTGGGGGAGACAGGGTCAATCGAGTGGTTAGGATCTGGAATGCACTGTCTGAGAGTGTGGGGGAGACAGGGTCAATCTTGTGGTTAGAATCTGGAATGCACTGTCTTAGTGTGTGGGAGAGACAGGGTCAATCGAGTGGTTAGGATCTGGAATGCACTGTCTGAGAGTGTGGGGGAGACAGGGTCAATTGAGTGCTAAGGAACTGGAATGCACTGTCTGAGAGTGTGGGTGAGACACGGTCAATCGAGTGCTTAGGAACTGGAATGCACTGTCTGAGAGTATGTGTTAGACAGGGTCTATCGAGTGGTTAGGATCTGCAATGCACTGTCTGAGAGTGTGGGCGAAACTGGGTCTATCGAGTGGTTAGGATCTGGAATGCACTGTCTGAGAGTGTGGGGGAAACAGGGTCAATCGAGTGGTTAGGATCTGGAATGCTCTGTCTGAGAGTGTAGGGGAAACTGGGTCTATCGAGTGGTTAGGATCTGGAATGTACTGTCTGCGATTATGGTGGAGACAGGGTCAATCAAGTGGTTAGGATCTGGAATGCACTGTCTGATAGTGTGGGGGAGACAGGGTCAATCAAGTGGTTAGGATCTGGAATGCACTGTCTGTGAGTGTGGGGGAGACAGGGTCTATCGAGTGGTTAGGATCTGGAACGCACTGTCTGAGAGTCTGGGGGAGACAGGGTCAATCAAGTGGTTAGGATCTGGAATGCACTGTCTGATAGTGTGGGGGAGACAGGGTCAATCGAGTGGTTAGGATCTGGAATGCACTGTCTGAGAGTGTGGGGGAGACAGGGTCAATCGAGTGGTTAGGATCTGGAACGCAATGTCTGAGAGTGTGGGTGAGACAGGGTCAATTGAGTGCTAAGAATCTGGAATGCACTGTCTGAGAGTATGGGGGAGAGTGGGTCTATCGATTGGTTAGGATCTGGAATGCACTGTCTGAGAGTATGGGGGAGACAGGGTCAATTGAGTGCTAAGGAACTGGAATGCACAGTCTGAGATTGTGGGGGAGACAGGGTCAATCGAGTGGTTAGGATCTGGAATACACTGTCTGAGAGTGTAGGGGAAACTGGGTCTATCGAGTGGTTAGGATCTGGAATGTACTGTCTGCGATTATGGTGGAGACAGGGTCAATCAAGTGGTTAGGATCTGGAATGCACTGTCTGATAGTGTGGGGGAGACAGGGTCAATCAAGTGGTTAGGATCTGGAATGCACTGTCTGTGAGTGTGGGGGAGACAGGGTCTATCGAGTGGTTAGGATCTGGAACGCACTGTCTGAGAGTCTGGGGGAGACAGGGTCAATCAAGTGGTTAGGATCTGGAATGCACTGTCTGATAGTGTGGGGGAGACAGGGTCAATCGAGTGGTTAGGATCTGGAATGCACTGTCTGAGAGTGTGGGGGAGACAGGGTCAATCGAGTGGTTAGGATCTGGAACGCAATGTCTGAGAGTGTGGGTGAGACAGGGTCAATTGAGTGCTAAGAATCTGGAATGCACTGTCTGAGAGTATGGGGGAGAGTGGGTCTATCGATTGGTTAGGATCTGGAATGCACTGTCTGAGAGTATGGGGGAGACAGGGTCAATTGAGTGCTAAGGAACTGGAATGCACAGTCTGAGATTGTGGGGGAGACAGGGTCAATCGAGTGGTTAGGATCTGGAATACACTGTCTGAGAGTGTGGGGGAGACAGGGTCAATCAATTGGTTAGGATCTGGAATGCACTGTCTGAGAGTGTGGGGGAGACAGGGTCACTCGAGTGTTTAGGGTCTGGAATGCACCCTCTGAGAGTGTGGGGGAGACAGGGTCAATCGAGTGGTTAGGATCTAGAATGCACTGTCTGAGAGTGTGGGGGAGACAGGGTCAATCAATTGGTTAGGATCTGGAATGCACTGTCTGAGAGTGTGGGGGAGACAGGGTCACTCGAGTGTTTAGGCTCTGGAATGCACTCTCTGAGAGTGTGGGGGAGACAGGGTCAATCGAGTGGTTAGGACCTGGAATGCACTGTCTGAGAGTGTGGGGGAGACAGGGTCAATCTTGTGGTTAGAATCTGGAATGCACTGTCTGAGTGTGTGGGAGAGACAGGGTCAATCGAGTGGTTAGGATCTGGAATGCACTGTCTGAGAGTGTGGGGGAGACAGGGTCAATTGAGTGCTAAGGAACTGGAATGCACTGTCTGAGAGTGTGGGTGAGACACGGTCAATCGAGTGGTTAGGAACTGGAATGCACTGTCTGAGAGTATGTGTTAGACAGGGTCTATCGAGTGGTTAGGATCTGCAATGCACTGTCTGAGAGTGTGGGCGAAACTGGGTCTATCGAGTGGTTAGGATCTGGAATGCACTGTCTGAGAGTGTGGGGGAAACAGGGTCAATCGAGTGGTTAGGATCTGGAATGCTCTGTCTGAGAGTTTTGGGGAAACTGGGTCTATCGAGTGGTTAGGATCTGGAATGTACTGTCTGCGATTATGGTGGAGACAGGGTCAATCAAATGGTTAGGATCTGGAATGCACTGTCTGATAGTGTGGGGGAGAAAGGGTCAATCGAGTGGTTAGGATCTGGAATGCACTGTCTGTGAGTGTGGGGGAGACAGGGTCAATCGAGTGGTTAGGATCAGGAATGAACTGTCTGAGTGTGTGGGGGAGACAGGGTCAATCGAGTGGTTAGTATCTGGAACGCAATGTCTGAGAATGTAGGTGAGACAGGGTCAATCGAGTGGTTTGGATCTGGAAGGCAATGTCTGAGAGTGTGGGGGAAACAGGGTCAATCGAGTGGTTAGGATCTGGAAGGCACTGTCTGAGAGTGTGGGTGAGACAGGGTCAATTGAGTGCTAAGAATCTGGAATGCACTGTCTGAGAGTATGGGAGAGACAGGGTCAATTGAGTGCTAAGGAACTGGAATGCACTCTCTGAGAGTGTGGGAGAGACAGGGTCAATCGAGTGGTTAGGATCTGGAGGCACTGTCTGAGAGCGTGGGTGAGATAGGGTCAATCGAGTGGTTAGGATCTGGAATGCACTGTCTGAGTGTGTGGGTGAGACAGTGTCAATCGAGTGGTTAGGAACTGGAATGCACTGTCTGAGAGTATGTGTTAGACAGGGTCTATCGAGTGGTTAGGATCTGGAATGCACTGTCTGAGAGTGTGGGGGAAACAGGGTCAATCGAGTGGTTAGGATCTGGAATGCACTTACTGAGTGTGTGGGGGAGACAGGGTCAATTGAGTGGTTAGGATCTGGAATGCACTGTCTGAGAGTGCGGGTGAGACAGGGTCAATCGAGTGGTTAGGATCTGGAATGCACTGTCTGAGAGTGTGGGGGAGACTGGTTCAATCGAGTGGTTAGGATCTGGAATGCACTGCCTGAGAGTGTGTGGGAAAGTGCGTCTATCGAGTGGTTAGGATCTGGAATGCACAGTCTGAGAGTGTGGGGGAGACAGGGTCAATCGAGTGGTTAGGATCTGGAATGCACTGTCTGAGAGTGTGGGGGAGACAGGGTCAATCGAGTGGTTAGGATCTGGAATGCACTGTCTGAGTGTGTGGGGGAGACAGGGTCAATTGAGCGCTAAGGAACTGGAATGCACTGTCTGAGAGTGTTGTGCAGACAGGGTCAATTGAGAGCTAAGGAACTGGAATGCACTGTCTGAGAGTGTGGTGGAGACAGGGTGAATTGAGTGCTAAGGAACTGGAATGCACTGTCTGAGAGTGTGGGGGAGACAGGGTCAATCGGGTGGTTAGGAACTGGAATGCACTGTCTGATAGTGTGGGGGAGACTTGGTCTATCGAGTGGTTAGGATCTGGAATGTACTGTCTGAGATTATGGTGGAGACAGGGTCAATCAAGTGGTTAGGATCTGGAATGCACAGTCTGAGAGTGTGGGGGAGACAGGGTCAATCGAGTGGTTAGGATCTGGAATGCACTGTCTGAGAGTGTGGGGGAGACAGGGTCAATCGAGTGGTTAGGATCTGGAATGCACTGTCTGAGTGTGTGGGGGAGACAGGGTCAATTGAGCGCTAAGGAACTGGAATGCACTGTCTGAGAGTGTTGTGCAGACAGGGTCAATTGAGTGCTAAGGAACTGGAATGCACTGTCTGAGAGTGTGGTGGAGACAGGGTGAATTGAGTGCTAAGGAACTGGAATGCACTGTCTGAGAGTGTGGGGGTGACAGGGTCAAACGGGTGGTTAGGAACTGGAATGCACTGTCTGATAGTGTGGGGGAGACTTGGTCTATCGAGTGGTTAGGATCTGGAATGTACTGTCTGAGATTATGGTGGAGACAGGGTCAATCAAGTGGTTAGGATCTGGAATGCACTGTCTGAGAGTGTGGGGGAGACAGGGTCAATCGGGTATTTAGTATCTGGAATGTACTGTCTGAGATTGTGGTGGAGACAGGGTCAATCGAGTGGTTAGGATCTGGAATGCACTGTGTGAGAGTGTGGGGGAGACTGGGTCTATCGAGTGGTTAGGATCTGGAATGCACAGTCTGAGAGTGTGGGGGAGACAGGGTCAATCGAGTGGTTAGGATCTGGAATGCACTGTCTGAGAGTGTGGGGGAGACAGGGTCAATCGAGTGGTTAGGATCTGGAATGCACTGTCTGAGAGTGTGGGGGAGACAGGGTCAATCAATTGGTTAGGATCTGGAATGCACTGTCTGAGAGTGTGGGGGAGACAGGGTCAATCGAGTGGTTAGGAACTGGAATGCACTGTCTGAGAGTGTGGGGGAGACAGGGTCAATCAATTGGTTAGGATCTGGAATGCACTGTCTGAGAGTGTGGGGGAGACAGGGTCACTCGAGTGTTTAGGGTCTGGAATGCACTCTCTGAGAGTGTGGGGGAGACAGGGTCAATCGGGTGGTTAGGATCTGGAATGCACTGTCTGAGAGTGTGGGGGAGACAGGGTCAATCTTGTGGTTAGGATCTGGAATGCACTGTCTGAGTGTGTGGGAGAGACAGGGTCAATCGAGTGGTTAGGAACTGGAACGCAGTGTCTGAGAGTGTGGGTGAGAAAGTGTCAATCGAGTGGTTAGGATCTGGTATGCACTGTCTGAGAGTGTGGGGGAGACAGGGTCAATTGAGTGCTAAGGAACTGGAATGCACTGTCTGAGAGTGTGGCTGAGACACGGTCAATCGAGTGGTTAGGAACTGGAATGCACTGTCTGAGATTATGTGTTCGACAGGGTCTATCGAGTGGTTAGGATCTGGAATGCACTGTCTGAGAGTGTGGGGAAACTGGGTCTATCGAGTGGTTTAGGATCTGGAATGTACTGTCTGAGAGTGTGGGGGAAACTGGGTCTATCGAGTGGTTAGGATCTGGAATGCCCTGTCTGAGAGTGTGGGGGAAACTGTGTCTATCGAGTGGTTAGGATCTGGAACGCACTGTCTGAGAGTCTGGGGGAGACAGGGTCAATCAAGTGGTTAGGAACTGGAATGCACTGTCTGATAGTGTGGGGGAGATAGGGTCAATCGAGTGGTTAGGATCTGGAATGCACTGTCTGAGTGTGTGGGGGAGACAGGGTCAATCGAGTGGTTAGTATCTGGAATGCAATGTCTGAGAATGTAGGTGAGACAGGGTCAATCGAGTGGTTTGGATCTGGAATGCACTGTCTGAGAGTATGGGGGAGAGTGGGTCTATCGATTGGTTAGGATCTGGAATGCACTGTCTGAGTGTGTGGGTGAGACAGGGTCAATCGAGTGGTTAGGAACTGGAATGCACTGGCTGAGAGTGTGGGGGAGACCGGGTCTATCGAGTGGTTAGGATCTGGAATGTACTGTCTGAGATTATGGTGGAGACAGGGTCAATTGAGTGCTAAGGAACTGGAATGCACAGTCTGAGATTGTGGGGGAGACAGGGTCAATCGAGTGGTTAGAATCTGGAATGCACTGTCTGAGAGTGTGGGGGAGACAGGGTCAATCAATTGGTTAGGATCTGGAATGCACTGTCTGAGAGTGTGGGGGAGACAGGGTCACTCGAGTGTTTAGGGTCTGGAATGCACCCTCTGAGAGTGTGGGGGAGACAGGGTCAATCTTGTGGTTAGAATCTGGAATGCACTGTCTGAGAGTGTGGGGGAGACAGGGTCACTCGAGTGTTTAGGATCTGGAATGCACTGTCTGAGAGTGTGGGGGAGACAGGGTCAATCTTGTGGTTAGAATCTGGAATGCACTGTCTGAGTGTGTGGGAGAGACAGGGTCAATCGAGTGGTTAGGATCTGGAATGCACTGTCTGAGAGTGTGGGTGAGACAGGGTCAATTGAGTGCTAAGGAACTGGAATGCACTGTCTGAGAGTGTGGGTGAGACACGGTCAATCGAGTGGTTAGGAACTGGAATGCACTGTCTGAGAGTATGTGTTAGACAGGGTCTATCGAGTGGTTAGGATCTGCAATGCACTGTCTGAGAGTGTGGGCGAAACTGGGTCTATCGAGTGGTTAGGATCTGGAATGCACTGTCTGAGAGTGTGGGGGAAACAGGGTCAATCGAGTGGTTAGGATCTGGAATGCTCTGTCTGAGAGTGTTGGGGAAACTGGGTCTATCGAGTTGTTAGGATCTGGAATGTACTGTCTGCGATTATGGTGGAGACAGGGTCTATCAAATGGTTAGGATCTGGAATGCACTGTCTGATAGTGTGGGGGAGACAGGGTCAATCAAGTGGTTAGGATCTGGAATGCACTGTCTGTGAGTGTGGGGGAGACAGGGTCAATCGAGTGGTTAGGATCAGGAATGAACTGTCTGAGTGTGTGGGGGAGACAGGGTCAATCGAGTGGTTAGTATCTGGAACGCAATGTCTGAGAATGTAGGTGAGACAGGGTCAATCGAGTGGTTTGGATCTGTAAGGCAATGTCTGAGAGTGTGGGTGAGACAGGGTCAATTGAGTGCTAAGAATCTGGAATGCACTGTCTGAGAGTATGGGAGAGACAGGGTCAATTGAGTGCTAAGGAACTGGAATGCACTCTCTGAGAGTGTGGGAGAGACAGGGTCAATCGAGTGGTTAGGATCTGGAGGCACTGTCTGAGAGCGTGGGTGAGATAGGGTCAATCGAGTGGTTAGGATCTGGAATGCACTGTCTGAGTGTATGGGTGAGACAGTGTCAATCGAGTGGTTAGGAACTGGAATGCACTGTCTGAGAGTATGTGTTAGACAGGGTCTATCGAGTGGTTAGGATCTGGAATGCACTGTCTGAGAGTGTGGGGGAAACAGGGTCAATCGAGTGGTTAGGATCTGGAATGCACTTACTGAGTGTGTGGGGGAGACAGGGTCAATTGAGTGGTTAGGATCTGGAATGCACTGTCTGAGAGTGCGGGTGAGACAGGGTCAATCGAGTGGTTAGGATCTGGAATGCACTGTCTGAGAGTGCGGGTGAGACAGGGTCAATCGAGTGGTTAGGATCTGGAATGCACTGTCTGAGAGCGTGGGTGAGATAGGGTCAATCGAGTGGTTAGGATCTGGAATGCACTGTCTGAGTGTGTGGGTGAGACAGTGTCAATCGAGTGGTTAGGAACTGGAATGCACTGTCTGAGAGTATGTGTTAGACAGGGTCTATCGAGTGGTTAGGATCTGGAATGCACTGTCTGAGAGTGTGGGGGAAACAGGGTCAATCGAGTGGTTAGGATCTGGAATGCACTTACTGAGTGTGTGGGGGAGACAGGGTCAATTGAGTGGTTAGGATCTGGAATGCACTGTCTGAGAGTGCGGGTGAGACAGGGTCAATCGAGTGGTTAGGATCTGGAATGCACTGTCTGAGAGTGTGGGGGAGACTGGTTCAATCGAGTGGTTAGGATCTGGAATGCACTGCCTGAGAGTGTGTGGGAAAGTGCGTCTATCGAGTGGTTAGGATCTGGAATGCACAGTCTGAGAGTGTGGGGGAGACAGGGTCAATCGAGTGGTTAGGATCTGGAATGCACTGTCTGAGAGTGTGGGGGAGACAGGGTCAATCGAGTGGTTAGGATCTGGAATGCACTGTCTGAGTGTGTGGGGGAGACAGGGTCAATTGAGCGCTAAGGAACTGGAATGCACTGTCTGAGAGTGTTGTGCAGACAGGGTCAATTGAGAGCTAAGGAACTGGAATGCACTGTCTGAGAGTGTGGTGGAGACAGGGTGAATTGAGTGCTAAGGAACTGGAATGCACTGTCTGAGAGTGTGGGGGAGACAGGGTCAATCGGGTGGTTAGGAACTGGAATGCACTGTCTGATAGTGTGGGGGAGACTTGGTCTATCGAGTGGTTAGGATCTGGAATGTACTGTCTGAGATTATGGTGGAGACAGGGTCAATCAAGTGGTTAGGATCTGGAATGCACAGTCTGAGAGTGTGGGGGAGACAGGGTCAATCGAGTGGTTAGGATCTGGAATGCACTGTCTGAGAGTGTGGGGGAGACAGGGTCAATCGAGTGGTTAGGATCTGGAATGCACTGTCTGAGTGTGTGGGGGAGACAGGGTCAATTGAGCGCTAAGGAACTGGAATGCACTGTCTGAGAGTGTTGTGCAGACAGGGTCAATTGAGTGCTAAGGAACTGGAATGCACTGTCTGAGAGTGTGGTGGAGACAGGGTGAATTGAGTGCTAAGGAACTGGAATGCACTGTCTGAGAGTGTGGGGGTGACAGGGTCAAACGGGTGGTTAGGAACTGGAATGCACTGTCTGATAGTGTGGGGGAGACTTGGTCTATCGAGTGGTTAGGATCTGGAATGTACTGTCTGAGATTATGGTGGAGACAGGGTCAATCAAGTGGTTAGGATCTGGAATGCACTGTCTGAGAGTGTGGGGGAGACAGGGTCAATCGGGTATTTAGTATCTGGAATGTACTGTCTGAGATTGTGGTGGAGACAGGGTCAATCGAGTGGTTAGGATCTGGAATGCACTGTGTGAGAGTGTGGGGGAGACTGGGTCTATCGAGTGGTTAGGATCTGGAATGCACAGTCTGAGAGTGTGGGGGAGACAGGGTCAATCGAGTGGTTAGGATCTGGAATGCACTGTCTGAGAGTGTGGGGGAGACAGGGTCAATCGAGTGGTTAGGATCTGGAATGCACTGTCTGAGAGTGTGGGGGAGACAGGGTCAATCAATTGGTTAGGATCTGGAATGCACTGTCTGAGAGTGTGGGGGAGACAGGGTCAATCGAGTGGTTAGGAACTGGAATGCACTGTCTGAGAGTGTGGGGGAGACAGGGTCAATCAATTGGTTAGGATCTGGAATGCACTGTCTGAGAGTGTGGGGGAGACAGGGTCACTCGAGTGTTTAGGGTCTGGAATGCACTCTCTGAGAGTGTGGGGGAGACAGGGTCAATCGGGTGGTTAGGATCTGGAATGCACTGTCTGAGAGTGTGGGGGAGACAGGGTCAATCTTGTGGTTAGGATCTGGAATGCACTGTCTGAGTGTGTGGGAGAGACAGGGTCACTCGAGTGGTTAGGAACTGGAACGCAGTGTCTGAGAGTGTGGGTGAGAAAGTGTCAATCGAGTGGTTAGGATCTGGTATGCACTGTCTGAGAGTGTGGGGGAGACAGGGTCAATTGAGTGCTAAGGAACTGGAATGCACTGTCTGAGAGTGTGGCTGAGACACGGTCAATCGAGTGGTTAGGAACTGGAATGCACTGTCTGAGATTATGTGTTCGACAGGGTCTATCGAGTGGTTAGGATCTGGAATGCACTGTCTGAGAGTGTGGGGAAACTGGGTCTATCGAGTGGTTTAGGATCTGGAATGTACTGTCTGAGAGTGTGGGGGAAACTGGGTCTATCGAGTGGTTAGGATCTGGAATGCCCTGTCTGAGAGTGTGGGGGAAACTGTGTCTATCGAGTGGTTAGGATCTGGAACGCACTGTCTGAGAGTCTGGGGGAGACAGGGTCAATCAAGTGGTTAGGAACTGGAATGCACTGTCTGATAGTGTGGGGGAGATAGGGTCAATCGAGTGGTTAGGATCTGGAATGCACTGTCTGAGTGTGTGGGGGAGACAGGGTCAATCGAGTGGTTAGTATCTGGAACGCAATGTCTGAGAATGTAGGTGAGACAGGGTCAATCGAGTGGTTTGGATCTGGAATGCACTGTCTGAGAGTATGGGGGAGAGTGGGTCTATCGATTGGTTAGGATCTGGAATGCACTGTCTGAGTGTGTGGGTGAGACAGGGTCAATCGAGTGGTTAGGAACTGGAATGCACTGGCTGAGAGTGTGGGGGAGACCGGGTCTATCGAGTGGTTAGGATCTGGAATGTACTGTCTGAGATTATGGTGGAGACAGGGTCAATTGAGTGCTAAGGAACTGGAATGCACAGTCTGAGATTGTGGGGGAGACAGGGTCAATCGAGTGGTTAGAATCTGGAATGCACTGTCTGAGAGTGTGGGGGAGACAGGGTCAATCAATTGGTTAGGATCTGGAATGCACTGTCTGAGAGTGTGGGGGAGACAGGGTCACTCGAGTGTTTAGGGTCTGGAATGCACCCTCTGAGAGTGTGGGGGAGACAGGGTCACTCGAGTGTTTAGGGTCTGGAATGCACTCTCTGAGAGTGTGGGGGAGACAGGGTCAATCGAGTGGTTAGGATCTGCAATGCACTGTCTGAGAGTGTGGGCGAAACTGCGTCTATCGAGTGGTTAGGATCTGGAATGCACTGTCTGAGAGTGTGGGGGAAACAGGGTCAATCGAGTGGTTAGGATCTGGAATGCTCTGTCTGAGAGTGTAGGGGAAACTGGGTCTATCGAGTGGTTAGGATCTGGAATGTACTGTCTGCGATTATGGTGGAGACAGGGTCAATCAAGTGGTTAGGATCTGGAATGCACTCTCTGATAGTGTGGGGGAGACTGGGTCAATCAAGTGGTTAGGATCTGGAATGCACTGTCTGTGAGTATGGGGGTGACAGGGTCTATCGAGTGGTTAGGATCTGGAACGCACTGTCTGAGAGTCTGGGGGAGACAGGGTCAATCAAGTGGTTAGGATCTGGAATGCACTGTCTGAGAGTGTGGGGGAGACAGGGTCAATCGAGTGGTTAGGATCTGGAATGCACTGTCTGAGTGTGTGGGGGAGACAGGGTCAATCGAGTGGTTAGTATCTGGAACGCAATGTCTGAGAATGTAGGTGAGACAGGGTCAATCGAGTGGTTAGTATCTGGAACGCAATGTCTGAGAGTGTGGGGGAGACAGGGTCAATTGAGTGCTAAGAATCTGGAATGCACTGTCTGAGAGTATGGGGGAGAGTGGGTCTATCGATTGGTTAGGATCTGGAATGCACTGTCTGAGAGTATGGGGGAGACAGGGTCAATTGAGTGCTAAGGAACTGGAATGCACAGTCTGAGATTGTGGGGGAGACAGGGTCAATCGAGTGGTTAGGATCTGGAATACACTGTCTGAGAGTGTGGGGGAGACAGGGTCAATCAATTGGTTAGGATCTGGAATGCACTGTCTGAGAGTGTGGGGGAGACAGGGTCACTCGAGTGTTTAAGGTGTGGAATGCACCCTCTGAGAGTGTGGGGGAGACAGGGTCAATCGAGTGGTTTGGAACTGGAATGCACTGTCTAAGAGTGTGGGGGAGACCGGGTCAATCGAGTGGTTAGGATCTGGAATGTACTGTCTGAGATTGTGGTGGAGACAGGGTCAATCGAGTGGTTAGGATCTGGAATGCACTGTGTGGGGGAAACTGGGTCTATCGAGTGGTTAGGATCTGGAATGCACAGTCTGAGAGTGTGGGGGAGACAGGGTCAATCGAGTGTTTAGGATCTGGAATGCACTGTCTGAGAGTGTGGTGGAGACAGGGTGAATTGAGTGCTAAGGAACTGGAATGCACTCTCTGAGAGTGTGGGGGAGACAGGGTCAATCGAGTGGTTAGGATCTGGAATGCACTGTCTGAGAGTGTGGGGGAGACAGGGTCACTCGAGTGTTTAGGGTCTGGAATGCACTCTCTGAGAGTGTGGGGGAGACAGGGTCAATCGAGTGGTTAGGATCTGGAATGCACTGTCTGAGAGTGTGGGGGAGACAGGGTCAATCTTGTGGTTAGAATCTGGAATGCACTGTCTTAGTGTGTGGGAGAGACAGGGTCAATCGAGTGGTTAGGATCTGGAATGCACTGTCTGAGAGTGTGGGGGAGACAGGGTCAATTGAGTGCTAAGGAACTGGAATGCACTGTCTGAGAGTGTGGGTGAGACACGGTCAATCGAGTGCTTAGGAACTGGAATGCACTGTCTGAGAGTATGTGTTAGACAGGGTCTATCGAGTGGTTAGGATCTGCAATGCACTGTCTGAGAGTGTGGGCGAAACTGGGTCTATCGAGTGGTTAGGATCTGGAATGCACTGTCTGAGAGTGTGGGGGAAACAGGGTCAATCGAGTGGTTAGGATCTGGAATGCTCTGTCTGAGAGTGTAGGGGAAACTGGGTCTATCGAGTGGTTAGGATCTGGAATGTACTGTCTGCGATTATGGTGGAGACAGGGTCAATCAAGTGGTTAGGATCTGGAATGCACTGTCTGATAGTGTGGGGGAGACAGGGTCAATCAAGTGGTTAGGATCTGGAATGCACTGTCTGTGAGTGTGGGGGAGACAGGGTCTATCGAGTGGTTAGGATCTGGAACGCACTGTCTGAGAGTCTGGGGGAGACAGGGTCAATCAAGTGGTTAGGATCTGGAATGCACTGTCTGATAGTGTGGGGGAGACAGGGTCAATCGAGTGGTTAGGATCTGGAATGCACTGTCTGAGAGTGTGGTGGAGACAGCGTCAATCGAGTGGTTAGGATCTGGAACGCAATGTCTGAGAGTGTGGGTGAGACAGGGTCAATTGAGTGCTAAGAATCTGGAATGCACTGTCTGAGAGTATGGGGGAGAGTGGGTCTATCGATTGGTTAGGATCTGGAATGCACTGTCTGAGAGTATGGGGGAGACAGGGTCAATTGAGTGCTAAGGAACTGGAATGCACAGTCTGAGATTGTGGGGGAGACAGGGTCAATCGAGTGGTTAGGATCTGGAATACACTGTCTGAGAGTGTAGGGGAAACTGGGTCTATCGAGTGGTTAGGATCTGGAATGTACTGTCTGCGATTATGGTGGAGACAGGGTCAATCAAGTGGTTAGGATCTGGAATGCACTGTCTGATAGTGTGGGGGAGACAGGGTCAATCAAGTGGTTAGGATCTGGAATGCACTGTCTGTGAGTGTGGGGGAGACAGGGTCTATCGAGTGGTTAGGATCTGGAACGCACTGTCTGAGAGTCTGGGGGAGACAGGGTCAATCAAGTGGTTAGGATCTGGAATGCACTGTCTGATAGTGTGGGGGAGACAGGGTCAATCGAGTGGTTAGGATCTGGAATGCACTGTCTGAGAGTGTGGGGGAGACAGGGTCAATCGAGTGGTTAGGATCTGGAACGCAATGTCTGAGAGTGTGGGTGAGACAGGGTCAATTGAGTGCTAAGAATCTGGAATGCACTGTCTGAGAGTATGGGGGAGAGTGGGTCTATCGATTGGTTAGGATCTGGAATGCACTGTCTGAGAGTATGGGGGAGACAGGGTCAATTGAGTGCTAAGGAACTGGAATGCACAGTCTGAGATTGTGGGGGAGACAGGGTCAATCGAGTGGTTAGGATCTGGAATACACTGTCTGAGAGTGTGGGGGAGACAGGGTCAATCAATTGGTTAGGATCTGGAATGCACTGTCTGAGAGTGTGGGGGAGACAGGGTCACTCGAGTGTTTAGGGTCTGGAATGCACCCTCTGAGAGTGTGGGGGAGACAGGGTCAATCGAGTGGTTAGGATCTAGAATGCACTGTCTGAGAGTGTGGGGGAGACAGGGTCAATCAATTGGTTAGGATCTGGAATGCACTGTCTGAGAGTGTGGGGGAGACAGGGTCACTCGAGTGTTTAGGCTCTGGAATGCACTCTCTGAGAGTGTGGGGGAGACAGGGTCAATCGAGTGGTTAGGACCTGGAATGCACTGTCTGAGAGTGTGGGGGAGACAGGGTCAATCTTGTGGTTAGAATCTGGAATGCACTGTCTGAGTGTGTGGGAGAGACAGGGTCAATCGAGTGGTTAGGATCTGGAATGCACTGTCTGAGAGTGTGGGGGAGACAGGGTCAATTGAGTGCTAAGGAACTGGAATGCACTGTCTGAGAGTGTGGGTGAGACACGGTCAATCGAGTGGTTAGGAACTGGAATGCACTGTCTGAGAGTATGTGTTAGACAGGGTCTATCGAGTGGTTAGGATCTGCAATGCACTGTCTGAGAGTGTGGGCGAAACTGGGTCTATCGAGTGGTTAGGATCTGGAATGCACTGTCTGAGAGTGTGGGGGAAACAGGGTCAATCGAGTGGTTAGGATCTGGAATGCTCTGTCTGAGAGTTTTGGGGAAACTGGGTCTATCGAGTGGTTAGGATCTGGAATGTACTGTCTGCGATTATGGTGGAGACAGGGTCAATCAAATGGTTAGGATCTGGAATGCACTGTCTGATAGTGTGGGGGAGAAAGGGTCAATCGAGTGGTTAGGATCTGGAATGCACTGTCTGTGAGTGTGGGGGAGACAGGGTCAATCGAGTGGTTAGGATCAGGAATGAACTGTCTGAGTGTGTGGGGGAGACAGGGTCAATCGAGTGGTTAGTATCTGGAACGCAATGTCTGAGAATGTAGGTGAGACAGGGTCAATCGAGTGGTTTGGATCTGGAAGGCAATGTCTGAGAGTGTGGGGGAAACAGGGTCAATCGAGTGGTTAGGATCTGGAAGGCACTGTCTGAGAGTGTGGGTGAGACAGGGTCAATTGAGTGCTAAGAATCTGGAATGCACTGTCTGAGAGTATGGGAGAGACAGGGTCAATTGAGTGCTAAGGAACTGGAATGCACTCTCTGAGAGTGTGGGAGAGACAGGGTCAATCGAGTGGTTAGGATCTGGAGGCACTGTCTGAGAGCGTGGGTGAGATAGGGTCAATCGAGTGGTTAGGATCTGGAATGCACTGTCTGAGTGTGTGGGTGAGACAGTGTCAATCGAGTGGTTAGGAACTGGAATGCACTGTCTGAGAGTATGTGTTAGACAGGGTCTATCGAGTGGTTAGGATCTGGAATGCACTGTCTGAGAGTGTGGGGGAAACAGGGTCAATCGAGTGGTTAGGATCTGGAATGCACTTACTGAGTGTGTGGGGGAGACAGGGTCAATTGAGTGGTTAGGATCTGGAATGCACTGTCTGAGAGTGCGGGTGAGACAGGGTCAATCGAGTGGTTAGGATCTGGAATGCACTGTCTGAGAGTGTGGGGGAGACTGGTTCAATCGAGTGGTTAGGATCTGGAATGCACTGCCTGAGAGTGTGTGGGAAAGTGCGTCTATCGAGTGGTTAGGATCTGGAATGCACAGTCTGAGAGTGTGGGGGAGACAGGGTCAATCGAGTGGTTAGGATCTGGAATGCACTGTCTGAGAGTGTGGGGGAGACAGGGTCAATCGAGTGGTTAGGATCTGGAATGCACTGTCTGAGTGTGTGGGGGAGACAGGGTC